>NW_016909691.1:498151-515925 GCF_001483705.2 Eufriesea mexicana
GAGGATTTTTAGGAATTTCGTGGGAATTGTTGATGGAGATTCTTTGTTCGTTGAAGAAGCATATGGAAGGGAGGGTGTTTTTATAGGTATTCTGAGGTTGACCTGTTTTACTTTGTGGTAATTAGGGTACTTGAAAATGAAATAATAATGATAACAAAATTCAGCAAAATTTGTATAATAATAATTAGATTCTTCTTTTCTCAGTTTTAGAAAATTTGAAATAAAGATTCAAAATTTTTTCTTTTCTTTTTAAAGGTGGGAGGATTTTTATGAATTTCGTGGGAATTGTTGATGGAGATTCTTTGTTCGTTGAAGAAGCATATGGAAGGGAGGGTGTTTTTATAGGTATTGTGAGGTTGACCTGTTTTACTTTGTGGTAATTAGGGTACTTGAAAATGAAATAATAATGATAACAAAATTCAGCAAAATTTGTATAATAATAATTAGATTCTCCTTTTCTCAGTTTTAAAAATTTTAAATAAAAATTCCAAATTTAGTAATTGTTCCATTAATAAAAATATACATGACAACAATTATACGTTTAGTATCTAGTTATTCTTGACGGTGGCCAAATTTAAAAACCACCCTTTTCATAAACGATCATATAAAAATAATTACATTCGCCTTTTTTCACTTCTAAAAATTTTTAATGTGGAATTCTAAATTTATAAACCACCCTTTTGCATAAAAACGCATATAAAAATAATCACATTCCTCTTTTCCACTTTCAAAAAATTTTAATGCGGAATTCCAGATTTAACAACCATCCCATTAACAAAAATATACATGACAACAGTTATAGTTTCAATATTACTTTGATATTAAGCCACCCTGATGATTTCTAAATTTAAAAACCACCCTTTTCACTAAAACTCACATTAAAATAATTAAATTCTCCTTTCTCCGCTTCCAAAAAATTCAAATGCGAAATTCCAAATTTAGGAACCACACTTTTCGTAGAAACCCATATAAAAATAATTACACTCTCCCTTTGCGACTGTCAAAAAATTTTAATTTCAAATTCCAAATTTAAAAATCATCCCAGCAACAAAAATGTATAATATATAACAACGGTTATAATATAATATTTAATATGACTCTGATATTAACCCACCCCTGATGGTGTTAAAATTTAAAAACTACCCCCGATGTTCTCCAAATTTAAAAACCACCCTTTTCGCGAGAACCATATACCACGTGTCAATAATCATATCGTCTTTTCCACTGTTAAACAATCCTCAGATTTCTCGAAGGAGTCGTCTGTTATAGTATCTCGCGAACAATCGCTTGCCAACGTTTTGACGCGTGTCTGAAACACTGTAAAAGGAAAATCACGACCACCCCCGTACCCTCTTTTCTCGTTCTCCCGGAGTTTGTCCCGGAAGCGTGGCCTTTCAGGGGGTGAGGAGAAAGTCGGTGTCGCGTGACGCTTAATAGAACCGATAATATTTCCAGGTTGAAAGAGTCCGCGTCGAACAGAATGAAACACAGCGGATCGATAGCCGTGGTCTGGCAGCTTCAAGATTAATACACGGGGGCAACCGTCGACGTGCATTCGCGTGGAGCTTTTGGGCGAAACGATAGTTCGATAAAGTTAACGGGACAATTTGTTACGCTCTATTAAACCGACCTTGATTCGTCTGTCAAACGTGACACTCTGGTACCACCACCCGTGCCGCCTTTTTCCCTACCCCCACCCCCCGTGCTTTATTTTTCTTCTCCTTTTCGTTTTATATCGTGGGAGGAAGCAGAGAGAAGAAAAAGTCGAATGTTATCGTTTCGTAACGATTGAATTGTCACTCTCTTCGTCGCCCGCAGCGAGATCGGCGTGAATTTTCACAAAATGGCGAACGTGCGATCCTTTGAGGTCGGTACCTCGTTTCTTTTGACTTTGAGATTTTTATTCCATGATGTCGAATAAACTTTTCTCTCTTTTTTCCCTTTCCCTTCCGCTTTGGAGAATGTACTATCGGGTCTTTGATGTTTCTCTTGAGTCTTGAATATCCTGCGAAGCGTCGGGGGTCGATGGGGGTTGCTGATTGGATACGGGAAATAGAAATTGGCGATTATCGTAACGTATCGGAATTTATGCTTGCCATTAAAATACGATTATTCAGTGGGAAATAAATTAAATAATTCGAGATGTGACTTTTACGTGTTGTGACTTTATAGAGGGTTGATTCTTCGGAGGATTAATTTTTAAAATTCTCGTTATAAAAGGCCAATTTATTTTCCTACATTACAACTCGTCGTATTTCAGAATTTTTACATATTTTTAAATAAATATTTCACACTATACTTTACTGAATTGCAACTATTTATATTTCATAATTTTTTTACGATTAAACAGGCAAATCGTAATCTATCAAAATTTTCACAAAATTATTCACAGCAGAGATTTGACACATTTTTCAACCTATAATTTCTTAAATTTTCCACTTCTGTATCACTCGCAATTCCATCTTTTATTTTATACTATACTTTTCTGAATTACAGCTGTTTATATTTGGGAGAGATTCGATACATTTTCAACCCCCTAAATTTCACGAATTTGCCACAGTTCTCAGACTTACTCGCCAGTGAAATATTTACGTTTCCACATGGCTCCCATAATGGCGGAGGTTTGAATATCATTCAAAGTCGGGTCGTTTGGTGAAGTTTCGGCGTAAGTAATTCTAAGTACGATGTTCAAGTGATTCGCACCCCGGCAGAGTGATTCTTGGTCCAGCAGCTGAAGTTCGCAGAGCTCGACTAATTCTGCGCAAGTTGGAAGTTCGACTATCCGGCTGAGACTGTTCCCAAACGTGATATTATTGTCAACTGTACATCCTAATTTCCTCGTTGGAAACCCCTGAAACGATATCGCACGTGGTACACTAGTAACAGGATAAACTGCGGAATTCAGTTTCCACGAATGACGCTTGATACTTAGCAATACGTCGGAGGGTGCAAGCTGACTGCTTGTTGCAGCCGAGGCTTGAGAGATGAATCGAAGTGTTGACAGGACGTTGAGTAATAGACGTTGACTCGCTAAGCTTCCCTTGATTTATGCTCCAAGGTTTTTGCCCTCTTGCGTATTCCGTGCGGTTCAAACGAACGCTCGGACTGTTTAAACGAAGCGCACACTGGAATCCTAATTCCTTTGTCTTTCGTTTGCTAACTCTTAGAAAGCTGCTACCCATTGCGAGAATTTTAATCATCATTAAACAAAGAATCTTTACTTCGCAGAAATTATCACGGTGGCGATTGAAGAATAGCATTAAAGTTAATTTAATTTTTGATTTTATGGAATTTTTGATGCTAGGTATTTTTTTTATTAAAGTTCTTGTTATTATAAGGACAGCAATAATAAAATTTGTAGTTAAAGGTTTGCAGGAAAGAGAGAAATTAATTAAGCAATGACCGAGAGTGGGTGTTCCCTCCGAGTTAGAATTCGAGGAGTGGGGGTAGCGTGCCGTGAGTCGCATTGAGGCAAAGTATCATCGAGCCTAGCTATAGCCCCGAAGGTGTTAAATAAGCATCATTTGCTTCGTTAATTTTTGAGTAAAGACGTATGTGGATTATGTCAGTTTGTTAACTATAATGAGTGATTTTAAATAGTGAAAAATAGTTATAGATTTTATTTCTTATATTAACTTATTGGATTAAAATTACGAAGTTAATTTGCCACGAGTGTTTTAAACTAGAAAAATTATATTTAACTTATTTTAAAAATTTGGGAGCGAGGTATGTTTGTAATATAAACATTCCTAGATATTCTTTACATTTTCAAAAAATTTCTAAATCGTTCAAAATTATTAGCTGTATCTAACTCAACTTCCATCTTAAAACACACTATTTATTCTGATCATTTCGATGTTTATATACTATCAACTCCCAAAATACACGAATTATGGAATAAAATATATTATTTTTAGTACCATTTACGAGAAATGACACTTTGACAACTGACAACTGACAACCTCAATGACAACTTTCATGAGGTACAACCTTTCAAAATTAATTCGACTAATTCGATATCGATTCTGTCAACAAGCCAATAGCTAAATAACAATTTCTCTGCACGAAACAAAGAGAAATAAACAGGGAGACAGTATCCGCAACACGCTCGACGTAGACAAGGTTGCGGGGACTAGGGAATCAGCGTTTCACCGTGGAAAACACGGCTGGAAGCGTCTCTTTAATTAAGAAGCTGATGGCCCGCGAGCGTTCGCGGCGTAATTCGCTCATAAGGCCGTAAGTATGTTTCCCTGTAAAGCATAAAACTCGCGTTGCTCGCTTAAGCACCGGTGCTTCTCCTTACATACGCCGTTATCCTTCGTTATTCCCTGCTTCGGAATCACCTACCGCAGCCGGCGAGCCCGATGCTGCAACGGGGTCGCGTGTTAGGCTGATCGGGTTTTACGACATGGACGCTTAGCATGTGTTATCTTGGAGGAGTTCTTGGCTACAAGACGTTCGTGTTCACAGCAGCCATCCGAGTTGGCAGCCGAGTCGAATTAGAAGTTACTTTATGCGCATAGGAATTCCACGCTTCTGTGAGTTATGTGCACCGTTTCGCCTGGGTATTTGCCTCTGTATTACTTGATTTTGCGCGAGACAGACACGGCTGTGTAGGGGTAAGTGCGGAACGTGGTGCATTGGTGCTCAGTGGTCACGCCGAGGTGATTCTCTTTGGGTCTGACTCAGCGATTGACTTGTATCACTGGCTGGCTACCGTGGGTGTAGTCGGCGGAGGGTTTGGAGGTAGGGGAATGTTATTGGAGGGAGTGAAATGGTTGGTAGGCGAGATTGAACATTGTTTATTAGCTGGAAGATGTTATTTTATGGACGACGTGAATTTATTGCCCGAGAATTATTAATTAGGACAGAGATATTAACGAGTCGGTCCAATTTATTCGTTAATTAGGGTTGGTATGGCATGATAGGGTGAATAAATTGAAGAAATGTTAAAATTGGAGAATGAGGGAACGTTGGAATGATGGAACGATGGAAAGATAGAATGACTGAATGATGGATTAATTGAACGATAGAATGATGGAACGATGGAACAATCCATCGATGGAATGTTGGAATAATCGAACGATGGGATGATAGAATGATGGAGCAATCGAACGATGGAATGATGGATCGATAGAATGATAGAATGATGGAACGATGGAACAATCCATCTATGGAATGTTGGAATAATGGAATCATGGAATGATAGAATGATGGAATGATCGAACGGTGGAACGATCGAACGGTGGAACAATCGATCGATGGAATGTTGGAATAATTAAAGGATGGAGTGATAGAACGATGGAATGATGGAATGATAAAACGATGGAACGGTGTTATGTTGGAATGATGCAACGATCGATCGATGGAATGTTGGAATGATCAAACGGTGGAACAATCGATCGATGGAATGTTGGAATAATCAAAGGATGGAGTGATAGAACGATGGAATGATCGAACGATGGAATGATGGAATGATAAAACGATGGAACGGTGTTATGTTGGAATGATGCAACGATCGATCGATGGAATGTTGGAATGATCAAACGGTGGAGCAATCGATCGATGGAATGTTGGAATAATCAAAGGATGGAGTGCTAGAATGATGGAATGATCGAAGGATGGAATGATAGAATGATAAAACGATGGAACGGTGTTATGTTGGAATGATGCAACGACAGATCGATGGAATGTTGGAATGATCAAACGGTGGAGCAATCTATCGATGGAATGTAGGAATAATCGAAAGATGGAATGATAGAATGATGGAACGATCGTACGATGGAACGATGGAGTGATAAAGCGATGGATAATCGAACGATAGAGCAGTGTAATGATGGAATGATGGAATGACGGAACGATCAATCGATGTAGTAATGAAACAATCGAACGATAGAATAATGAAGCGACTAGCACTAAACGATTAACAATATCTACATCAACATCCTACAAATACAAATTTCTAAAATAACCATTCAAATTACTCAATATCATTTTCAGAAAGCACGCAATCGCAACATCACTCGCCACGTCGTACAGAATTCAAAAATTAAACTACTCTAAGCCCCTATACTCTCGATGAATAACGCAATATTATGGAAACGTGCAGCTACTCTAACCCGACTTTTATAACCGAGGAAAAGCGAGAAGCCACGCACATATCCCGGAATAAGAGGCAGTCCAAGAAGATGACTCTCCAGCCGAACGCACGTTCACTGAAATATTATCGGGATCTCGAGGAATGGCCCGGCAGGAATTTCTGATGCGTCGACCACGCTGCTTTTAAGAAGCGCATTGTGCTCATCGCGGAATTGCCGGGGAAACGATTCGCCGGAACGCCTGGCGACCATTCCGCGGAAGTGGCGTTGAAAAAATCATGCGAACGTTATAAAAGCCGTCGTAAGACATCGCTTGGCCGCCATATTTAAATGGCCCATGGATTCCTGCCACCGATCTCGAGGCTCCCGTTCCATTCTGACACCTCGGGAACGCGTAAATCGATGAACTGGACGAGATACACGGGACGAAACTCCCTCGTCGCTTTTCATTCTCGTTGCTTAATTTCGGGCAGCAGAATTAATCGAGATTCTGAAATTCTCCGTGACAGTTGATTAACAAATTTCAAATCGAGACTGGTGCACACGCGTAATTTCTACAACTCGCCAGTGAAATGTTACTCCTACCCTCAAACGCTGATTCCTCTTTGTGCGGGTAGTTAGAAGTGGAATTCGCAGATGGGAAAGCGGCCTTGCTCGTTCGGTGGTTTCGTTTGATCTACCCATCCCCGGCGGACGGATTTTCACACGAAGTTACAAAATATTCCTATTGCCTGATTCCAGACGAGAGGGAAACGGATTGTTGGAAATAATCAGTTACGACTTAAGCGACGTATATGCTTAAAAGTAATCGTTAAAACTAAAACTACTTAACGCTGATTTAACTCTGCGATAAAATACCACTAAAGTGAATTTAATGAATTAGTAAAACGGTTACTGAAAATTTTATAAATTTCACATGCAATTCCAATAAAAAGAAAAGTAAGGAAATTCCGTTCAGATCTCGTAGCTTTGCCAACAGCTTTCATTTAATCCAAATACGCCAATATCATAGAATCATTATACATGAAAAATATTCTTCATCGATATAATAATAAAATAATAATTAAAGAGAATATTATATACAAGTTTTATAACTTTAGTTATTCTCTGTGAAAATATTTTATATACCATACAAAGGGGTCAATTAACGAGCTTCCGATTAATAAAATGTCACAAAATTCTGATCAAAAATAGAAGAATTTCGTAACTGTCAAGATTTGACAGAAAAATATAAATGTGCATAAATGTCGTCAAACGTGCAATAATAATAATAATAATTTCGACATTGCAATACCCAGTGATACAAATATAGAACAAAAATACACAGAGAAGGTAGAAAAATGCACGCCACTAGCCCAAGAAATTAAAAGAATATGGAAACAACAGGAAGTACATACAATATACCAATAATAATATCAGCAACATGAATAACACTGTAGGGGTCCTTTCCCACCATCATTTGACGTCGGTTGTGGCAGGTATCCTCGGTGGTAGGTAGCTAGAAGGGATGGTTGAAAAAGGAAGGGATGCGTTTCGTCCCGGGCCTTCTAGCGGACTCATCGGTAAGGCTTGCTTAGCAGGCCCTGCCTTAAACATTGGGGATACTATTGGAAACACGGGAAGTTATATATATAGGAAACTGGGAGTTTCCCGAGGACTTGCGGGAAAGTCCTTGAAGGATAGGAAACTGTGAGTTTCCCGAGGACTTGCGGGAAAATCCTTGAAGGCGGAATCCATCTAGTGGCGAGGGCGAGAATGATGGTCGCTACAACACCATACACACTCAAAAAACACCTAACGCAATTGAAAATACCAACGCACATCCACCGTGATATACAGAAAGCAACGATACTACATACATGCAACATTACCAGAAATTTCCTCAGCAAAATGAGTTAAAAGCCAAGCTGGACCTGACAGTGTCCCGTCAAGCTGCTGGAAGACCCCGGGAAGGGAGTAGAAGCACCATAATAACAATAATAATAATAACAATAATCGAGGACTATTTACCAATCGAATATTGTTAGTCACGCAGAAATGTCATTCAGCAAAATGAGTTAAAAGCCAAGCTGGACCTGGCAGTGTCCCGTCAAGCTGCTAGAAGACCCCGGGAAGGGAGTAGAAGCACCATAATAACAATAATAATAACAATAATCGAGGACTATTTACCAATCGAATATTGTTAGTCACGCAGAAATGTCATTCAAAATCATTTGTCCGAGTTACGAAATAGTGTGTACAGGTGCAGTGACACAGCTTAATAAGAAGGCAGGCCTGAGAGCCAGGGCAACGATCGATCCTTCGATCGCTGGATCGTCGGAGGCAGGGCCGTTCGAACGATACACTTACGGAATTCCCCGGGGGAAAGAAAAGTGGCGTTTCAGGGGGGTTGGGCGCGAGGCAAAGTGGTGGGGTCACATGTGTATGGCGGCGGCGCGCAGGTATTCTTACGTGTCTACGTATTTTATGCCCTTAAAAGCAGCCTCTTATCCTGCCTCCTTTACGCAGGGGACGCAGAGACGCCTCTAAGAGCACCGGAACTTATCCCGTCTTTCTATTATTTATACGTTTTCCTCTAATGGCCGCGACGTGCCACCTTTCGCGCGAACCTGGCCTCCCTCGTTAATTCCACCTGGTATATACTCGTTAATTTCCCTCTAACATAGGAAAAGAAATCGGAAGGTAAGCGTAGAAATTGGAATTTTTCCAATTTTTTCATGTCATTTTATTTTACACCATTTTTCGTTTCGATAGTGTTTTATTTTATTTCGTTTCTTTTTTTTTTAGATATTACTTTATTTTATTTCGATATTATTTTGTGCTGTTGTACGTTAATTTACTTTAATGTTATTTTACATTGTTTTATTTTATTTCGTTCGAATATTATTTTCTATCGATTTATTTCGTTTTATTTTGCCTGAAAAGAGGCTCGGCTGAGCGGAGAGCGCGTTTAAGCTGGATTCGATTGAACTCGAGGCAGAGCCATTTTGTATTTTGGTTATGTTTTACGACGGATTCGTTGTAATTTATATTTGGAGAAAGTCGAATGGAAATGAGCAGGATTTGTTGTGTCCTTTTCGCGTGGAGAGCAGGTCTGCTCCGGTCATTTAATTTTCGTAGTCGATTCCCTCGTCGTTGTATTATAAAATTAGCTTTCCTTTTTACCACGGCTTTGAAGCCGTTTGCGAACGACAGTTTCATTCACTTTCAGCTTCATTTTCAGGGAAACGGGATTATATGGCTACAAGAGCGCAACCTTCGCGTTTAACTGATTGCGCCGAGAATCGGTTGCGGTTCTGTTCTAATCCTCTGCATATGAGGAAGCATGATTTCGTTCGAGTAAAATGGATTAGTCGGATAAGATCGATTTCCAATCTTTAAAATCCCCTGTCCATGTCCTTACTACTATTATCCTCATAATTGATACTATTATTAACAATACTAACGTTTAACGTTATTATTAAAACGAACAATATTAGTATTATCACCAGTACTAATAAAAATTGGAACGTTATTTAACACTAGATTTAAGGAACCCGTCAATTTGAATGGTTGGAAGGGTTGCCCTAATTATACGATGGCAACAGATTTAGTTAACTTATATTAAGACTGTTAATATATTATATAATTGCTTTTAAATTAAAACAAAAACGTTTGGTTTCCTTTACCTGTCAATTTGACAGGTGTCCTTAGAAATAGGTATACAGATAGCATCCGTAAACCTAGCGTTAAAATCGGTCGTCATTTAGAAAAGTACCACATCCTAGAATATTAAGATCATAAATCAATATAAAAATCAAGTAAATGATCCTCATTGGTATTGTTTCCCATTTTATTATCACGAATATTTCCTTTTAGAGGTAACAAAAATAGAAACAGATCGAAATTATTCAATATCGAATATATTCTCTACTACATGAGAAATTGTTCAAATAATTAATATCAGTTTAGGAAAATTGAAAAATCTTAGAAATTCCAAGGAACAAATCTGAAAAATTAACGGTGAAATAGTACTTCGTTGTAAACACTCCACTTGCACCCCTATCGAACGCACCCCTTCCATACTCATTCCCACGAAAACTGCAGTTGACTCTATCCCAACACCGTAAACATCCCCGTGTGGACCTCGAAATACCAAATACCGGCTGGCAGCATCGTATGCCAGGGTGGAAGAACGTCCCCAAAAACTCTGTTCGGTGGTCGTACGAGGCTGTTTCATTACTCAGAGACCTGGGATACCGGATTACGACCCGTACGTGTGGCCAAGGATCACTTACCCTTGTGGGGGCGCGGCGGGGGTCGAGGGGGTGGGAAAAAGTGGAAAGACCGGCGAGGAAGGCGATATCGGTGCAGGTCTCTAGCCACGCCACTTACCCAGTCGCGCTAACCTTGTCTCGTTAGCGCTTTTCCTAACGACAAACAGGCCTGGTAATTACTTCGCCAATTACTTCGAAATATTTCACCTCTATGTTCCCTACGAAATACTTTCTCTCCCCTCTCTTCCCTTCCGCACCCTCGATGCGTGGTCTCTCGAATTTTTTCCGCCAACCACCCCCTGTTTCTTTCATTTCCTTCTTGAACCACGTTATTACGTTTTATTCCCGAGTTTTCCCTCCCATTTCTCCTTTTTCCTCCGGGCTGCTCCTTCTCGACTTACCTTTCCGTTTACTGGCGATGAATTTAGAGGAATAGGAGTAAGAGCGGGAACCGGGAGAAGGAGGGAGAGGGAAAATACGAGAGGGTAGAAACGAGAGAAAGAAAATGGAGGAAAAAGGTAGGAGAGGGAAGAAATAAGGGAGAGAAAAAATAAGAGAGCCAAGAAATGAGGGAAAAATTAAGAGACGGAGAGGAGAGAGTTGAAAGAGAGAAACACGGAAAGAGGGGCGGGGGTGAGAGAGAGAGAGAAAGGGGTGGCGGTAGTCGTTGACCGAGCGAAACGCGAGGGTGCACGGGAGAGAAACGTTTGACACTCGGCAACGTGTGTAATAGCTGCGGTTAATTAATTGAATTACAGCGACATTAACGCGCCAGTTTTCACGGGACCCCGCTAAACCGATGCAGTCGGGGGATCGATAATGCAGGGACACGCGTCGACGATTCTTTTAATTGAATTCCCAGTCACTCCTTTCGCCGTCGTTCATCGAGTATTTCGTCCGATCGAATTCTTTTTGACGGATGCTCCACCCGTGCTCCATGGTTAATCGAGTTGCACGGGTGCGTTCGTTTCGCGCCTTGTAATTCTTCATATTAACGCGATACATTTCTGTCAATTAATAGTTCCGTCAGTTTCCCGTAAATTCGTAGTATTAGTGCAGCGACGTCCGTGTGCCACTAGACGTGTTGTTTCGTAGTCGAGGACGTGAGCGAATTTTGGCAACTGGATTTTGATGGTAGTTCAATCGTTGATTAAAGAATTTATTTATCAAACGCGTCCTTTTTATCGAATAATATTTATACAAATTATTCGTACCCCTTTAATTTGCCGCACGAGTATTTATCAAAAACGATAAGCAACAAATTGTGCTGCCAAAAAATTTGTGTCAGTAATATTGTGCAAGCAATTTAACATCTGTAATAAGAAGAAAATTCCAAGATTGTATCGGTAAAATTAGAAAATAATTCGAGGATTTATTTATATCACGTTTATCGGAGTTACGGGCCGTGGTGGCGCTAGTGAGTTAGATGGCAAACCGTCTAGAGGCTGTCGACACGCTTACCCGTCAAAGGATTAATAAAAAGGGTAACGCTCTAATATACTCAAGACATTCAAACCACCCTTTCCACAAATATTTCATTGAAATATTCCCAAAGAACCACCACCACAACCAACCCCATATTCAAATCTTTACTAACCAACACCAAAAAAGAAAAAAAGAAAGGAATAGGTAAATAAACACACGTAATATTACGTCCACCTAAAATTTCCAAGAACCCTCGCGCTCTCACCCCCTCGAATACCCCCGGCCGTTAATACGAACAGTTTCCTTTGGAAAAATACTCTGAAAAATCTGCTCGACGTTCAGCGATATTTTTCCGACACACGGCCCAGCGTTTACGGAACGTTGCTGTACACGGCAATTAAATTTCCAACGCGCGTTCGTCGTGGTGCTCAAAAGAAACCGGGGACCGGAAATGGCCTGGCTACCGCCTTCTTCCCGTCGCGATTAGCACGCGTGTGCAGTCGGCGAATTTTCGGAATAACCGCGAACGTTCGGTCGCGAGGTTGGCAAACAGGCGACGACGTGCCGACGCGAAAATTCCGCGGGAACGTCGGTGTGGGAAAATCGCGGAGAAAATCAGAGAAGATGAACAGTGAACGCAGAGGGACCGCGAGAGGGAGGAAATTATTCGAGAAAAGACGACTGAACTCGCTTCGCGCTTCCGTTTCTCCGCGAGAGAGGCTGAGAGAGAGAGAGGGATGCTCGTCGAGCGTTAGGATTATCACTTGTTGAGTTTTCGAAGCGATGAAGCGAGGGTAGAGGACTGCGAGGGTGGGAAGATGGCGGAGAGAAACTGAGGAGTCGATGGAGATGGAATTGCTGCTTGATAATTTCGAGGGTGTTTAGAAGGAATTCGAGATTCTTCGAGATCTTCGAGATCTTCGAGGTCAAAGTTTGTTTGGGATTTTAGGGATAATTTCGTGGTCATCTAGAGGTTATTTAGTATTTAGGGTAGTTGGAGTATGTGTTTGAAGATGTTCGATGATCTGTTTTAGCGTTGAGATTTTTAATTATGGATTATTTCAGTTGATTGGGGTTTTAAATATTATTAGGAAATTGTGTAAACTCGTTACAAGGTGTACAAGAATTGAGGTATTTATAGATTTATTTAAAATCGTTCATGGGATTTTAAATGACGTTGAAAATTGTTTACAGAATTTTTGAGCTCGTTTAGAGGTTAGGTAAAGCTATTTGCAGGTTATGGACAATATTGTTTAAAGTTGTTGAAGATATTCGAAGCTTGATGTATATATTCGCAAATTTATTTGAAATAATTAATGGGATTTTTTAAAACAAAAATAAAATTCTTTTATTCGATTTTCAATGTCATTTAAAGATCATCTAAAATCGTCCAAAGCCCACAGTGAACATAATTTGAAGTGGTTTGAAGGTACATTGAAGAATCCAAGTATTAATTTCTGCAGTTATTAATTCACTTATTAATGTCGATTAATATCGCAATCTAACTATAGTACAAAAAAGTACAAAATTATTAACAATATTTAAATTATTTTTTCCAATTTTCTCTCATCCTCGTTTCGTCTCGAAAACAGTACCAAATTTCCGAAAAAGTTTCTGAAAAATTAACCCATTTATTAATTCCCCTTCCTCCCCTCCAAATTTTCCATTCTTCTGCACTCCCTTTAAACACCCTGTTGAAATAAAAGCCCAACGAATGATGGCGAGGTGTGGAAAGTAACCTGAAAAAGCGGGGTCGTTTATAGGCAATTTCACGAAACGAGAATCAGCGTTCGAACGCTCATAGCGGCGGTGACTGGTTGACTTCATCGCGGGGGTGAACGGTGGGGGTGAGAGTCGGGTTCACGGCAAATTAAGTGCGGCACGAGGCCGCGAGGGTAAAAATTAATCCTCGTCGTTGGAAGATCAGCCGAGTCGATATGCTTTTCACGGGTCAGATCGTCGAAAAAACAGGGGAGAAAATCCGAGGGGTGAGAACGAAGGTGTAGCCGGCCATTACATATAAACGCGAGTCCGTCACGTTACGCACCCCTTTCGAACGTCTCGCAATTCCTCATGCTTCCAACTTTTCTAATCCACGGAACGCGATAAATCTCACCCTCCATTTTCTTTAAGTCGCTCATATTTACCATTGGCACAGAATAGGGGTTGCTGTGTCTCGGGGGTAACCCCAATCTCGATACCTTACTACTAACTCCTTGCACTGCTATTTAATTATAGAAAAGTAATACAATGGAGACGTATTTTATTTAGATTATTTATTATTATTAGTAATAATACAGGTATTTATAGTTATATACACATACAATATTTATTAAATTACTATACAGCTTCGTGTGAGCCCCTTGCACTGCTATTTAATTATAGAAAAGTAATACAATGGAGACGTATTTTATTTAGATTATTTATTATTATTAGTAATAATACAGGTATTTATAGTTATATACACATACAATATTTATTAAATTACTATACAGCTTCGTGTGAGCCCCTTGCACTGCTATTTAATTATAAAAAGATAATACAATGAAGAAGTATTTTATTTATATTATTTATTATTATTAATAATAATACAGGTATTTATAGTTTTATATAGATACAATATTTATTAAATTACTATACATCTTCGCGTGAACCCCATGCACTGCTATTTAAATATGAAAAAGTATTATTTATTATTATTAATAATAATACAGGTATTTATAGTTATATACACATACAATATTTATTAAATTACTATACATCTTCGTGTGAAAAATTCATGGCAAATCAGATTCGTCGTTCTAATTCAATTTAGTATCAATAAGAATACTATAATCCAATATAGTATATAATCCAGTATAGGAATACTTATAGTCCAATTTAGTATCAACAGTAACCCCCAGAGGGGTTGAAGACGAAAATGAAATAATTACGTCAATTTTAATCCATTTTCTGTTATCGTTTGCACATATAAATTGCGAATATTAGAATTCGAGATTTTTGAGTGGCACTGTACAACGAAGATTGTTCCGAACGGCCGCGTGATTAAAGTGGACAGCCCGTAAGGGTGTTTCGAGGCCATCTTCTTTAATGCCGTGTAACGCGGCCATTTTTCCTGTAAACTGTAAACCGCTGTAGACTGAAGAACGCTGAGGATAGTGGAGAAACGGAAAAAATAGAGGTCTGGAATTTGTGCGCTGAAAGGCAGCCGAGCGGAAGTCGCAAAGTTTCGTATGGAAATTAAGGGCTGAAACGGTAATTCTAATGCTCTGGTCCAGTGTGCAAATTAGGGGTACGTTATTTGTATTTCACTGTGCGTAGAACAGTGGAAATTATAGAACGAGTTCAACCATGCCGCGCGTTTGCGAAAGTTTCAACTTTGAGTCATCGGTGCCCATGCCAGTGCTACTTCCAAATAACTTTCACAGGAAGTTGGAATTTTTTCACACTCGTTTTGCCCAGTTCGTGTGCGTGTATTCGTGTACGTTCGTTGTAGTTTATCGGTTGGAAAAATGTTTGCAGCTGAACTATGTGCGACGGAGAGAGGTCACGGAAGAGAGTCTGTGACTTCTTCAGACAGAAGTCGAGGAGGATGTATCGAACGATGGGGTTTACACCGGATGTGGAAATATTTCTACAGTTTCAGTAATCTGATCGATCCAATGATCAAACTCGAGCATGTTCTCCGCAATGCCAAGTTTAGATTAGATTTTCCGATTATCGTGTTTGCCGTCTGTGTTGTTTCATTGTATCCACTGTCACGATTCCAAACAGCGTTTACCGTTTTCGTCACGATCGTTTCTAAATACCAAATATGATTCTGACAGGCAATTTAGGTGTTCCTCTTATTTCGTAGTTGAAAAAGGCAATCACAATGTGTATGAGACTGATCGAGCATTGTATTAACACTAGAATTACCAACCCAGTGAAAATGACGGGTCCCAGAATTTTCCTTTTTGCAATCACCGAACACATACACCTGTTTTAAGAATAAAATTGGTATCAACTGATATTAGGAAAGGCCTGTAATCATTATATTCACTCATATTGTGAATATGTGCTGAAACTACTGTAATCTGTGCAGGTTACAGTTAGGTACCCATTAGAGATCGGTAGTTCTAGTGTTAATTGTTCAACAGTGGCCTATGGCTCTAGACCTAGATCTCGTATAGGTGTTTCTGTCATCAGTCGATTCTCAGGTAATAATTGGAAAAATTATAGCGTGTGATGGATTAATCGTGGAAATGGACGTTTATAAAACGAACTGATTTAATTGCCGCAATTTTTATTCGACGTATCTCATCATGGCAGTATATGGCTCTAGACCTAGATCTCACGTAGAGGCTTGTGTCGTTAATTTCTCATACAGCAATTAAAAGATTCACGGTATTTGAACAGCGAGTCGTAGAAGTAGGTATATACAAGTAATTTAGCTATTCGTTTATTGCTCACAATATTTTTAAGTACTTCATCGTATTGCTCGCGACTGTAGACCTAGATCTCACGGGTCTCAGAGATCTGTGTCAACGATTATCAGAAAAGTTTGACGAATATATTGCCGATAGTAGGACGAATCGTAAAAACAGGTGTGCACCAACAAATTTAATCGCGTATTTATTCCTCACAGTCTTAATTATTACCACGGAATGGCAATTTCCCAAAACCGTATAACCCAAACTCCACAAAGTCCCTAGCCCCCGGGGGTTTATCTTGCACCGGTATTTCGGCCGCGAATCTGTTAAAATAAATTAAAACTCCATTCCGGATTCCAGTTTACATTAACAGTGTAAACACAGCGTGGTTTTGTCGTCCCGATAAAATATTCGTGGAGGAAATATACCGAGCAGGTCTGCGGTGTATCGAAAAGGGAAACCGGGGCTCGCGTGCTCCATTCGCGAGCGTTTCGCTCGATTGTCGAACGGCTTTTGGCAAATACTTGGGGGAACACCGATGTAAATGCATCTCGAATTTTATTATCGACATTCACCGCTTGTTTGCGTTTCTCCGCGTCCAATTCCCTCGATCCTTTCTTGTTTCGGCTAGTAACACGGCCGTCGTGCACTGCGACCGCTGCTTTTCCCCTAGAAACCCGTCGAAGTTTTTATTATATTCCGCCAACTGCGCATTCTTGCCACTCGCAATTTATATCAGCTCAGAACTTCGCTAGCTTCCTCTGCTTTTGTCTCGACACCCCGTGCGAACAAATTACACAACGCGAATTACGCGCGTCGCAATCTTAAATTCCCTAGACGTAGATCCGATTAAAACGCGTGTTCCCGTCTGTCCAATCGCGTGAATCCTTTAATCGCTGAAACCTCGATGTCCCATTTCGACGAGACGGAGTCGGTGCAGTGAAATTTTTAGCGAATTCTCGGCCACGCAACGCTTCAATTGTTTTCCTATTGTCTCTCCCACTCGACTCGAGATTATCCCGTAGCCAAGGCACAAGAACAGACAGGAGAAGCGGATTAGAAACGGACAATTTCCGCGTTCCAATCTTGCGGAGGATATTTACGCTCCAGGATAGACTCTCTAGGAACCCGGACTGCAACCAGCACATTTATCTCTCGTTTCTTTCGTCTCTCATCGATTATCAATCGAAAGGGGTGCAGAGATTGTTGGAAAATTCGGATATTTATTTTGCTGCTAATGATCTTTGGTTAGATAAGTCTTTATGGGCTCGAAGATTTGAAATATTTCGCTAATAATTTATTATTATTTTAGTTTATTAATTAATTTTTATGTGTCGAGAATTTCTACAGAAGGAATAAATGGTCTTTTTATGGAGACACGAAGGTTATGTTTGTATTAGCATGAATGAATGTGATTGACTCCTGGTTTGAGTTAGGAGGCTTCGAGATGGCTTAGGTTTATGACGGTTATTTAACCGTGAAAGCTCTGAAAAGACCAGAATGTTCTTTGTAGATGTACCAGCAAGGTCACCATTAGCCTAAGCTCGCCACTTCAATATTTGGCGAGTGTGACGTCAGCAGGA
>NW_016909691.1:516283-533393 GCF_001483705.2 Eufriesea mexicana
AAACAGAAAACATTCTCATCACTCGAACTCAAACATCTTCAAACATCACCCATCAAAGATTCATCCAACATTTCAACAGTCACCAATTCATCCCCAAAATGTCTTCTAAAATATCAAGTAAATCATCAAGGTATCATACATTTTCATTTCCATCCTTCAAACTCAAACATCTTCAAACATTATCCACCGGTAATTATATAAAAATATTAATAAAATTATCAAATCAACCCTTAAATTTAATTCAATCGAAACGTTTTCTAAACAATTAAAATCACGAAGCCGTCATATAACTCTATTTTCATCCCTTATACTCAAACATTCTCAAACATCATCCATCTCAAATTCTCCCCAAATATCAACAAACTCTCCAGACCGTTCCTTAAATTCAAATTAACCTCAGACGTCTCCTGAAAGATCAAGAAAATCATTAAACTGTCATACCTCTCCATTTTCATCCCCCAAACTCAAACATTCTCAAACATCATCCACCACCAATTTTCCTCAAATATCAACATACTTTCCAAACCATTTCTTAAACTCAAATTAACCCCAGACGTTTCCTAAGACAACAAGAAAATTGTCAAACTGTCATACCTCCCCATTTTCATCCCCCAAACTCAAGCATTGTCAAACATCACCCACTACCAATTCTCCTCAAATATCAACATACTTTCCAGACAATTTCTTAAATTCAAAATAACCCTAGACGTCTCCTGAAATATCATGAAAATCATTAAACTATCATACCTCTCCATTTTCATCCCTCAAACTCAAACATTGTCAAACATCACCCACTACCAATTCTCCTCAAATATCAACATACTTTCCAGACAATTTCTTAAATTCAAAATAACCCTAGACGTCTCCTGAAATATCAAGAAAATCATTAAACTGTCATACCTCTCCATTTTCATCCCCCAAACTCAAACATTCTCAAACATCATCCACCACTCATTTTCCTCAAATATCAACATACTTTCCAGACCATTTCCTAAACTGAAATTAACCTCAAACGTTTCCTAAGATAACAAGAAAATTGTCAAACTGTCATATCTCTCCATTTTCATCCCCCAAACTCAAACATTCTCAAACCTCATCCATCACCGCTTTTCACAAAATGTTATATACTCAAAAACAAGATAACAAGAAAATTGTCAAACTGTCATACTTCCCCATTTTCATCCCTCAAACTCAAACATTGTCAAACATCACCCACTACCAATTCTCCTCAAATATCAACATACTTTCCAGACAATTTCTTAAATTCAAAATAACCCTAGACGTCTCCTGAAATATCAAGAAAATCATTAAACTGTCATACCTCTCCATTTTCATCCCCCAAACTCAAACATTCTCAAACATCATCCACCACTCATTTTCCTCAAATATCAACATACTTTCCAGACCATTTCCTAAACTCAAATTAACCCCAGACGTTTCCTAAGATAACAAGAAAATTGTCAAACTGTCATACCTCCCCATTTTCATCCCCCAAACTCAAACATTGTCAAACATCACCCACTACCAATTCTCCTCAAATATCAACATACTTTCCAGACAATTTCTTATATTCAAAATAACCCTAGACGTCTCCTGAAATATCAAGAAAATCATTAAACTGTCATACCTCTCCATTTTCATCCCCCAAACTCAAACATTCTCAAACATCATCCACCACTCATTTTCCTCAAATATCAACATACTTTCCAGACCATTTCCTAAACTGAAATTAACCCCAAACGTTTCCTAAGATAACAAGAAAATTGTCAAACTGTCATATCTCTCCATTTTCATCTCCCAAACTCAAACATTGTCAAACATCACCCACTACCAATTCTCCTCAAATATCAACATACTTTCCAGACAATTTCTTAAATTCAAAATAACCCTAGACGTCTCCTGAAATATCAAGAAAATCATTAAACTGTCATACCTCTCCATTTTCATCCCCCAAACTCAAACATTCTCAAACATCACCCACCACTCATTTTCCTCAAATATCAACATACTTTCCAGACCATTTCCTAAACTGAAATTAACCCCAAACGTTTCCTAAGATAACAAGAAAATTGTCAAACTGTCATATCTCTCCATTTTCATCCCCCAAACTCAAACATTCTCAAACCTCATCCATCACCGCTTTTCACAAAATGTTATATACTCAAAAAATCACGAAACCATCCCCAAGTATTTCCTAAAAAATCAACAAAACCACCGAGCCATCTCTTCATCCACACCCCTATACTCAAACACCCAAACATCAGCCGCAAACCATCCCCTCCTTGAGAAAAAAAACATACCTCTCCATTTTCATCCCCCAAACTCAAACATTCTCAAACATCATCCACCACTCATTTTCCTCAAATATCAACATACTTTCCAGACCATTTCCTAAACTGAAATTAACCCCAAACGTTTCCTAAGATAACAAGAAAATTGTCAAACTGTCATATCTCTCCATTTTCATCTCCCAAACTCAAACATTGTCAAACATCACCCACTACCAATTCTCCTCAAATATCAACATACTTTCCAGACAATTTCTTAAATTCAAAATAACCCTAGACGTCTCCTGAAATATCAAGAAAATCATTAAACTGTCATACCTCTCCATTTTCATCCCCCAAACTCAAACATTCTCAAACATCATCCACCACTCATTTTCCTCAAATATCAACATACTTTCCAGACCATTTCCTAAACTCAAATTAACCCCAGACGTTTCCTAAGATAACAAGAAAATTGTCAAACTGTCATACCTCCCCATTTTCATCCCCCAAACTCAAACATTGTCAAACATCACCCACTACCAATTCTCCTCAAATATCAACATACTTTCCAGACAATTTCTTATATTCAAAATAACCCTAGACGTCTCCTGAAATATCAAGAAAATCATTAAACTGTCATACCTCTCCATTTTCATCCCCCAAACTCAAACATTCTCAAACATCATCCACCACTCATTTTCCTCAAATATCAACATACTTTCCAGACCATTTCCTAAACTGAAATTAACCTCAAACGTTTCCTAAGATAACAAGAAAATTGTCAAACTGTCATATCTCTCCATTTTCATCCCCCAAACTCAAACATTCTCAAACCTCATCCATCACCGCTTTTCACAAAATGTTATATACTCAAAAAATCACGAAACCATCCCCAAGTATTTCCTAAAAAATCAACAAAACCACCGAGCCATCTCTTCATCCACACCCCTATACTCAAACACCCAAACATCAGCCGCAAACCATCCCCTCCTTGAGAAAAAAACTAACCTCGCCATTTATTCGAAGCATCCCCTTAAAGGCGATATCCCGGAGCCAGAGAGCCGCCTAAAGTGAACAGCTCGAGCTGCTCGTACAACAGAGCCCGCCACTCGGCGATCATCCCCTGCTCTCCCTATTTCTAATTCGAGTCCCATCTCTCTTTTCCGCGTTACACCGTTTCGCTTCTTCGGCCGGCGTTGGCAGAATTTACCGTGCCAGGCAGCGCAATGAAGTCAACGCGCTGCAGCTCCTCCACGGCCGGTCGTTTTCCGCCATTTAACCCTTCGCTGCGAGCGTTTCGCCGCGCAGGGAGGGGGATGGCGCGTGAAATACGGCAAATGGGACACGGGAAAGAATCGCGCCGTGATTCCGCCACCTACGTCGACTCTTCTTTGCATAATTAGGGGATATAAAGCCGGGGAGCCGCGCGACCATCTAATCTCACCACTCCTTCACTGTTCGAGCAAGGAGGGATGATTCGATGGCGGATCGTTGGCGCTGTCGTTCGGCGTTGCCGCGAGTCGAGCGTGCCCCTCTCTTTCAGCTTCATCCGACTCGGATCCTCTTGGCCGGCTGCTCGGTTTTCTTCGCGGTTAAGCAAGTTCCACGGGTTGATACCGTCGGCTTTAATTTTCTTTTTGCTCCAGCTGCTGCAGATAAAGTGGTTTGCGGTGCAGTCGCGTTTTTGGCTTCCCGGCGAGGGGTCTCAGGGGTGAATGATGAGTGAGAGAGATCTTGGTTTCGGGGTTTTGTTGTCCGCGTGTAGAGGATCGTGTGGGCACGAGAAGTGGATTGAGATGGACCCGGAGTAAGACTATGGTGGTGGAATATTTGTTGCATTGCTTTTTTCAGGCTCGAGCAATTTTATGTGTGAAAATTGGGCGAGTGCTTGTGGCTTGCCTGCAGAATTCGTTCGTACAGATGCTAGGTAATCTGGGAATTTATGTTTCAGCGCGATAAGAACACGATAGCAATTCCGTGTTATCCAAATATTCATCTGTGGTTCCCCCAGCCACAACATGGACCTACCCAAAGTTGAAAATAAGAATCTACTAGAAATACGAAGAAATAAATTTTTCCAGATCACAGGCTTAGAATTAAAGTCTCGCAAGACATGTCTCTCCTGGGTCACGTCTCGATTAATATTCTTTCGCTTTATCACCTAATTTCGCGATTCTGTGAGACGCAAGATTGGAGACAGGGGTTTTGCAAGCGTCCAAGGAGAAAAATAATTTTTTCTCACTCAAAATCCAAGGAAAGTTCTCTGCAGAAGTCACACCCAATTCGAGTCACGTCTGAGCCATGGCTAATCACTTAGTCTCAGCTCGCGCGAGATTAGCGAAATTCTTGGAAGATCCAGCAGCGAGAATAAATTTTTCCAGGTTTACGAGCCGAAAACAAAGAGTTGGGAGGAAATGGCAGCCTGTTCGCGACACTTAGAGGGAGTCGGTTCGTACCCCGGGAATTTGCATCGAAATTGTGTCGCGGAATCAAGCCCCGCGGACTAGAAATCTCGAATATTCAGCGATGACGTTTGCGCCGGTGGTAATATATTTCCACGACGTTGCGACGACGCGTTTTACCGACGTTGGCTGCCGTTAAACGGGACGAGCTATTAATTTCCCTTCGAGCGAACGTTTCCTTCCAGCGACCACCAACCGGCTGCAAAAAGATTTGCATCGATATTGGGAAATGGGACGGCCTCCGTCGTGAGGGCAAACGACCGGTCTGACGGCCTTAACCGAGAGTTTTTCTTGGATTTACGTCGCTGATCGCGTTTCCAGAGGAAACACTCCTTTGCATGACTTCGTCGTGTAAGGCCGAAGAGCCTGTTATTGCGAAAACAGCCGAGCCGTTTCAAGGTTAGCGGAGGATCACGACTCGAATTGGCTGTGCGTACCTTTTCCTGAGGAGAGATGTAACTACGAGATTTTTATTCGAGAAAATTGGCCAATGGGGAAAAGAGGGAGTCGATGAAAGAATTTTTTCGGAATGAATTTGTAGCGACTATCATTCGCTAGATGGATCCCAACTTCAAGGAGGCTCGAGGACTTTCTCGCAAGTCCTCGGAAAACCTCGGTTTTCTATATATATAACTTCCAGATCTTCCAATAGTATAGGAATGGTAAATGAGAGACACTCGTTTATTAGGGTAGAGTGTCCTTGCTAGAGGACCCGTTAGGATCTGGCTGCCAGATGGGCTGATAGATCGGGGGGCCAGGCCACGCGTGAGGTCACCTCTCGGGATGGGTCCCCGCGAAGAGTAACCCTTCGGAGGAGGGGCTAACTCAGAAGGAGGAGTCTTCTCCACCCTTGACCTTGGGATAGAAGGAGTTGCTCCTCCTTTGGGGAAGCCCTTGTCTTCTGGACAGGATTTAAAAGGGCCCGTTTTGGAAGACAGAGTTAGTTACAGAGGAGTTACTAAGTTGGTTATTGAGTCGCTGGTCAGAGTAGTTGTCAAGTCAGTGTGTGAAGAGATAGAGTTATTTTGTGGGAAAAACGAGCCAATAAAGTAAAATTCCTACAATAGCATTCCCGTCCAAAACAGGGCCTGCCAGGTAGCTAGGTAACCTTACTGATGAATCCACTAACAGGCTCAGATCGCTATCCCTAAACTCATCCCTTCCTTTTCTCTTCGTCCCTCCTAGCGCCACTACCATAACGAGGCTACCTCTGACTAGGCTATCTCTGACTTCAAAAACAGTGGAAGAGAACCCCCTACAAATTGATAAAAATTGTGTCTGTATCATAATAAAATTCAAAAGATGTGGGTACTATTTAGTTGGAACGTTATGAATTATTTGGCTGGTATAGGACTGATCATGTTCTTAATTCTGGTAGTATTAAGCTAACTTTGCAGAGTCCTAACCTGACCCTAGGTAGCAGTTTAAATCCTCGCTATCCTCGTCCAAATATCTCTATTACTCAGAGATAGTCATCAAAATTGAGAATTCCAAGTGTAAACCGTATCCTTCTGGAAGCATTCCAGCTAACTTCATCCGAGGTGGCATGATGCAGTGCTACTGGTGTCTTGCTGTAGCTTGCTGTTAGATTAAAAGCGTGAGTTCCTTATATCCAGGTCCACAGCTTCGAAAAATCCCGATGGGATAGCTGGAACATTGGTCAGTGGTCAGCAAATATTACGTTGCTCGATTAAACAGGTGTCACTGAAGATTAATACTACATCTACCCAAGAGCAACTGATATAATCATGCCTCCGTTCCAATTTCACAAAAATTGCTATTAATTTGTCAATAGCAGGTGAGCAATTTCAGCAAGTGGATAAGCAAACTGTCAAAGCGAGTCATCTTGACACTACATAGGGTATAGTTGGCAGCCTGCATCCTTGTCAGACTATCTGAGTGTCTTCAAAGGTACTCTGAACTTTCTAGAAAAATATCTTTCTTGATTTCGGCCGTGCTTGCTGGTCTGTTAAAGAGTATCCTGTGTCTTGTTATCTTACAAAGTTTCGCAGCAGCTGATTGGGTGCAATCCAATCTAGCGCACCGTTGGTCCTCTTTGAGTCCCGTGCTTCTTCCAGTTTCACTCAAGACAGACTCTCCTCTGCATGAACTAGATATTTTGTAAAATCTCCTCGATGAAAACTCTCTTTCCTTAACGACTCGTTCGATCAACATAAAAATATCGAAATACAAACGATTATTCTCTGACAGCTTTGAACCCTGAACCCTCGACCACTTGCCAAAGTCATCGCGAGGGATGGGGAACTCGGGAACGGAATTTCTCGGATATTTCTCTATTTCATTCATCGTGTACCTTCGCCTGCTCTTTTCGATCGGCGATTTGTCCCCGGATTTATCCGAGTACTCGAATTTTCGATTCAGCCGTAGAACACAACGCAAATCGACGCGACACATACGACAGATTGCACGAAGAACGTTTGAACTGGGAGAAAATATTTTTGTTGACGCGAGGAGGACGAAAGGGAATCGGGTAAATATTTGCGTTCGCTTGGCGAAGTCGTCCCGATTTTCTTTCGCCAAAAGAGACGGTTCTCTTGGAGCTTTCCTGCGTTAATGGAGGAACTAAAGAGCGCCGGGAAAGTCTGATTGCAGTTTCGGTCGCCGTGAAATTTCCGCGTTATTTTTATTTCATGGCCTTTCTTCGAGTTTATCGCCGCCGAAAGTCACCCTCTGCCTGTGTTCAAACGGCGGATGAAATATCTCGCTGAATATTTCATTCCGGTGTCACAGAAGTGGCGACTGCGGTTGATCAAAGTGGGCAAGCAGTGGAATTTTTCTGACAGATATTTTTAACAGATATCGCTGCACTGTGTATCTTTTTAGATATTACGAATTTTCATCGAATATTTTTTAGTACACAGGTTGCCTCTGACAATCTGGATAAACGTTCTTCTTGTACATAGAGAGCATTTAAGAAGTGTAATAAAAGATTTAATTATGCTATCATATTATTATTATTGTCTATTTCTAATTTTATCTTCAAATGCGATTCAGTGAAAATATTACAGTGACAAAAGGCACACTAGTGACACATAAATTCAAATTACCCAAACCTACCCGAAAACCGGAAAAAATGCCCTGTCCACCCCAATTCCACGATATTCCATCACACTCAAATCCAAACCAACAAACGTTCCCCATGACCGCCTCTAAAAACCCCAATAACCCCCGACATGAAACGTCCCGGCGTCACTTACGACCCAACGACCTTCGTTTCTAAAAAACGAAAAAAAAAGAAAAAAGAAAAAAGAGAAAAGAGAAAAGCGGAATAGGGGGAAGGGAATAAAAGGGGTCATATATGCAGTCATCCCGATGCTCGTAAAAGATCTCCGCGAAATCAAAACTCCCCTGCGACGTGACTTAATCCAGCCCAGTCGAAGGAAGGAAATATTTTACAGCGTGCTTAAAGCTGCGGGACGCGAGGCGTGAATCCCGAGCGGAGTGGTCGTGTACGAAACCGGTCGTTCCGTCGGAATCCGGCAACTTCGCGAACAGGGGTGGTTCCTACGTAGATCCGTGGATCCGCGCTGTGGAGCTCGTTTCTTTTCGACGGCGGCAGGATCGTAAACATCGGCAGAAAGGGCGAGTCGTGAAGGATTCGCTGGCGTATCCATTCGACAGCTGGTTCGAGGGCTTTTGTGGAGGATGCGGGCGTAAAAGCGGCGACGCTGGTCGCTTGATTGGGGTGGAGGGACGAAGGAGACGAAGGAATAAAGCCGGCTGAATATTTAAACCGTGGATCGAGAGACCTCTCCGAAACGCGTATTTTATGAGCGATCGAACGAGCCTCCGTAGACTTCCTCGCGAGCCACCGCGAGGAAACGTCGGGAAATAGTCAAAGGGTACTGTACACCCGAGTTTCACCGGCGTTTTCCAGCTGATCGCTTTCGGTAGACGGGGTGGAGGGATGGAGGGATGGTTTGGACGATGGAGAAGGCGCGACCGGTTTCCGACGAAGGGAATAGGGTTTGCGAGATGGGGTTAGGATTGTCTGCAACGGCTCTGGATTTTCAGGGGTGAGTAGAATTTTTGTGGCCGTTTTGTGCGATTTCCTGGACTGTCGGAGGAGCGTGAATCGGGAAAGGCGTGTTTGAGAAGACGCCCTACCGTTGCAGGACGAAAGTGATTACGCGGATGTAAAAGAATGATCGAATGCTGGAAATAGCTTCGAAGAAGGGGGATGAAGATGACACGATGTAAATGGATACTCTGGATGGCTGGATCCAGAGATACGAACAGATACGCGAGCAAACGTGGATACATGGCCGGAGATGTAGACCCACGAGTGGAAAATGTAAAGCAAACACCTGGCAACGTAAACAAATCACAGGAAAATGTAAATACACAGATGCAAGATGTAAATGAACGCTGAAAAATGGAAACGCAAACACTGGACAGTAGAATGGAAGCTCGCGGGGATGTACATAAGGAAACAGAGCTGTAAAAAGATGTGAAAGAGTAAGCAAGAATATGAACTCGATATTGGAAAACGTAAAGAAACACTCGAAGATAAATAACAACATGAACGCGGGATAAACAAATAAATGAACAGTGGACGTAAATAAAGAGCTAGAAAATATTAACATACCATGGAAGAAGGCAACGAACGTCACGAAAATATGAACAGGGAGCCTAACAACCCGAATTTCCTTTGCATGTACTGCACGTTGCTGAAAAGAAGTCATCTCGTTCGGATGCGGGGCAAGAGGGGTATTCCACTAGTGCCGGCTATACTCTCGCTAGTAATACCCACTCTTCTATGATTCTTCGCGAATTTCCTTTGCATGTACTGCGCGTTGCTGAAAAGAAGTCATCTCGTTCGGTTGTGGGGCAAGAGGGGTATTCCACTAGTGCCGGCTATACTCTCGCTAGTAATACCCACTCTTCTATGACACTCCCAAAACTACTATCTCCAAGTTCGGCAACGTGATACGTTAACATAGGCGTAAAATATCCGCGAAAGAAACGTTATCTCAGAGTTAACTTACAATGAATTGGAAGCACTACTACGCCAGGCAATAAACGAAACGACACAATACGATTAAAAAGGATTTTGTAAACACGTAGAAACACTGGAACATTGGACGAAAGATGGAATAATAGAAGACGCAGCTGAAGACCTAGAATTGGAAATACAAAGCAGTGAGTCGGATAAGAAATCCGACGACAATAGCTGAAAGATTTATAAATTAAAGAAGTACAAAAGTAATAATAATTAACGTCATTTATGAAAATTGATTTAAAATTTAAGACGTATTTTTTATGATAAATTAATTATAGAATTGCATCGTACGAGATAACTGTTTAAAAAAATCACACGATACAACATAAAAAAAAAAAATATGTGTATAGTGCATCACGTTTGCTGCATAATGCAATGAAAAGTTAATCAAGATGCTAATTAGTAATTGGTAATTGCAAATAATTATGCGTTCATCGGAAGAATCTGAAGTTAATGTGCTTTTGGGATGAGTCTACGCCCTTGCATTTATTTCTTGCGTCTGTCTCACTTTGCCTCGTTGCTTCGTTCGTTTTCTTTGTCTCATGGTGTTCTATGATCGGATTAATAGGCAGGGATCAATTCTACCAATAAGGGAAGCGTTTTACTCTACTTCTGCCATGATGTTAGAATGGTTGGGCTGGTGAGGATTCGGTCCTACGAGTTTCTCGGATGACTTCTTTCCGGCAACGCATAGTACATCCACCGGAGACTGCGTCACCATGAAGGGTAGGTCGGACAGGAGACAGAGAGCGAAACACAAAGCAGGATAAGAAGCGCGAGTCGACTTGGACATTTTACATGCTAACGATCTCCTACCTTCTCAAACATTCTATCCACTTTTACCAACTTTACCAACGAACATAGCAGGATCGAGAGAGAGAGACTTGGTGGGTTTGCACGAGCAGCTTGGGCGAGTAAACGCGACGGATAAGGGACGAGAAGAAAAGCCCGCGGAGGAATGTAACGAGGAAGAAAATCGAACGAAAGCGATCACAGGGAAATTCCAGGCGGCGCAATTAGGCGACTCGGTTTGCGATTGTTTCCGAGCGCGTCGCAATCCGCAAGGAGAGGATCCAGGCTCCGCTGGAGAGGAGACAGCGTCTCCAGATCCTGGGCTTGATTATCGCGGAGGTATGGGGCGGCTAAAGGACGCACCCTGGGATCCAGCGTGGCCCTGCAGGAGCCGCAGGAAATTGCTATGCGGCTGGCGGCTTCCGGGTGATTGGCAGTGGCTACCAGCCGCATCCCTAATCGCTGATCCCGCCACGACGGACTCGCCATTCGTTCCCTGTCTTTGTATCTCTTCTGGTTATGTCTTCTGTTACTCCCTCTATGGGGTCTGTGATTATTTATCCACGAGTGGGTCCGTTTTCGGAAGCTTTTTATTTATATTAAATTAAACGGAAATAAATCGTTCATTTTTCTCTTTGCTGTTTCCTCAGGCTAATTTTTAATATATCCAGTCTGTATTTTTGTAGTTTGTATCCATTCTTCACGTTTTTCAGGGCCGTTGAAAAGTAACTGAGAAGAATGTGCAGAGAGAAATGGGAGTGAAGAATAGTTTTTGGAAATTTGGTTCCAAGAAAATTTATTAGATTGAGTATTTTGTACGTTTATTCTTCACGCTTTTCAGGAAGCGTAGAAAATTAATTGCGGAAGATCTTTGAAAGGTAGTATAGTAATTTCTCTTTTAAGAAAATTTATAACACACTGAATTGGTATTTTATATATTTGCTTCTTATATTTTTCAGGAAGCATAGATAATTGTGAAAGATTTTTTAAATGAAATATAATTTTCTTCTTCCTAGGGAAATTTTTGATACATAAATTACAAAAAATTAATTGCGGAAGATTTTTGAAAGGTACTATAGTAGTTACTCTTTTAAGGAAATTTATGACGCACTAAATTGATACTTTATATATTAGTTTCCTATATTTTCGAGGAAGCGTAGATAATTGTGAAAGGTGTTTTAAATGAAATATAATTTTCTTTTTCCCAGGCAAATTTTTGATGCATAAATTACAAAAAATTAATTACAGAAGATTTTTGAAAGGTAGTATAGTAGTTTCTCTTTTAAGAAAATTTATGACACTCTGAATTGGTATTTTATATATTAGCTTCCTATATTTTTCAGGAAGCATAGATAATTGTGAAAGATTTTTAAAATGAAATATAATTTTCTTCTTCCTAGGGAAATTTTTGATACATAAATTACAAAAAATTAATTGCGGAAGATTTTTGAAAGGTACTATAGTAGTTACTCTTTTAAGGAAATTTATGACGCACTAAATTGATATTTTATATATTAGTTTCCTATATTTTCCAGGAAGCGTAGATAATTGTAAAAGATGTTTTAAATGAAATATAATTTTCTTTTTCCCAGGCAAATTTTTGATGCATAAATTACAAAAAATTAATTACAGAAGATTTTTGAAAGGTAGTATAGTAGTTTCTCTTTTAAGAAAATTTATGACACTCTGAATTGGTATTTTATATATTAGCTTCCTATATTTTTCAGAAAGCATATATAATTGTGAAAGATGTTTTAAATGAAATATAATTTTCTTTTTCCCAGGCAAATTTTTGATGCATAAATTACAAAAAATTAATTACAGAAGATTTTTGAAAGGTAGTATAGTAGTTTCTCTTTTAAGAAAATTTATGACACTCTGAATTGGTATTTTATATATTAGCTTCCTATATTTTTCAGGAAGCATAGATAATTGTGAAAGATTTTTAAAATGAAATATAATTTTCTTCTTCCTAGGGAAATTTTTGATACATAAATTACAAAAAATTAATTGCGGAAGATTTTTGAAAGGTACTATAGTAGTTACTCTTTTAAGGAAATTTATGACGCACTAAATTGATATTTTATATATTAGTTTCCTATATTTTCCAGGAAGCGTAGATAATTGTAAAAGATGTTTTAAATGAAATATAATTTTCTTTTTCCCAGGCAAATTTTTGATGCATAAATTACAAAAAATTAATTACAGAAGATTTTTGAAAGGTAGTATAGTAGTTTCTCTTTTAAGAAAATTTATGACACTCTGAATTGGTATTTTATATATTAGCTTCCTATATTTTTCAGAAAGCATATATAATTGTGAAAGATGTTTTAAATGAAATATAATTTTCTTTTTCCTAGGGAAATTTTTGATACATATTTTGCGTATTTATTTCTGTATATTTTGCAGAAGGTACAGGGAAATAAAACGAAGGATATCTTTATAATTTTTTGGGTATTTTCTATTGGGTATTTGTATCGAATATTTTGTGTATGTATTATTTATATATTTTCGGAGGTGTGAGAAAATAATTGCAAAGTTTGATCGATCCATTTAGATGTGGATTTGGAAGGACTGGTGTCTCTGTTTACTGTAAATTAACTGATATGATAGCTGCAGCGAGTCGGAAGCTAGAGGAGGATTTGCCAGTCGTGTTCAAGACGCACGAAGGTATTGATTTCGGCTCGATTCTAAGTACCGTTTGCTTTAACGCTTCCGTTAAGTCCTTCCGAGCTAGCCGATGAATCTTCCGCCGTTATCCTTGAACCTTGCTCCAAGCTGTTCCGCTTAAATCAGTCGTTCTCGCTGCTAATTGCTGAAAACGTAGAATCCCGAACCGAATTAGTTAACAAGCTACCCGAATTCGCGTACAGTTAACTGCAGTTTTATGCAACACGAAGTTTATAATAGTAATTTATGGAAATATGCAATTTTCAATTATTCACACCATGAATCTTTATTATATATTAAAGAAGGTAATTTGAAATTATATTATTATGCAAATTACAATTTTAGAATTTTAGAATCTTAGATAAAATTTTTTAATTTAACGTTTAAATATTATAAATAAAAGAAGTTCAATGACTAAAACAAAATTATAAATTTTGCAATTATAATATTGCAAGTAACGTTATAAAATACAAATTGTTAATGACACAAATAAAATTGTTAATTTAGAATTTAGAATGTCATGAATTATAAATTTAAGATTGTTAAATTGGCAAAATTCCCCAATTTACCTCCTTAGAACTATATCCAAGACACTTCAATCCACCATCCAAACTGCAACAACCATCGAACTCGAAGTTCTAGTTCACCAACTATCCACCCCCATTCCCACGATTACTCAGGCTAACGTAAAATGCAACTTCTCCATCCCACCTTACTCAACAAACAAAATTGTGAATATAGAACTTAAAGTACTACAAACAAAATTACAAATCCCACGAATAAATAAATAAAATACACAAAATTTCCCATTTTACTTCTTTACAGCTTCTCCACAGAACACTCACTCCCACTTCAAATACCACACACAAAATTTCAAACCCTGTAAATAAATAAATTAAAACAATAATAAATAAAATACATAAAATTTCTTATTTTACCTCTTTACAGCCCCCTCCTCCATTTAAAATACCACAAACAAAATTTCATTCAACAAACGAATTAATAATATAAAATAATAATAAACAAAACAGGTAAGATTTCCCATTTCACCCCCTCGCAGCTCCCCCACAGAACACTCACCCTCACTTAAAATACAAAAATAAATTCCAAACCCTGCGAATAAATAATTTAAAGCAATAATAAATAAAATACATAAAATTCCCTATTTTGCCTTTTTACAGCTCCCCAACTTAAAATACCACAAACAAAATTTCAAACCCCATGAATTAATAATTTGAAATTTCCCATTTTACCTCCTCGCAGCTCCCCCATAGAACACTCACCCCCACTTAAAATACAAAAATAAATTCCAAACCCTGCGAATAAATAATTTAAAGCAATAATAAATAAAATACTTAAAAGTCACCATTTTACCTCTTTACAGCCCCCTCCCCCACTTAAAATACCACAAACAAAATTTCATTCAATAAACGAATTAATAATATAAAATAATAATAATAATACAAAATAGGTAAGATTCCCCATTTCACCTCCCCCATACAACAGCCACCCCCACAGAAATCGGCAACAACCATCGAACTCGAATTTCCAGTAAACCAACCATCCACCCCCCACTCCGACGATTACCCAGTCCAACGCAAAACGCAACTTCTCGATCCCATCTTACCCGACCCGTAGCAATCCCTTTTAACCCGGCTCTCTGGCCACGAAAAGAGCAGAAAATTCCCTTTTCCGATGCCACGCTTGATGCAAGGCGTCGTACAAACTGCGCGTTTCCTGCTCCGTTTAAAAAACCCTTAAAACGCGCGGCGCAACGAGGGAAGACGGAATGGGGGCGCTTTCCGGGCACTCGGATCGTCGTGGCGCGGGAAACACGTAGGCAACCCTCGTCAAGGGTTGCAGGAACACACGTATGACTTACGTGCTCCTCGCCTCTGCTAACGAGCCATCGCGGATCATCGCGTGTCTGTTTGCATTATTGCCACGCCAACGCCACCTCCGCGCGGTCTTCGAGGGTTACTTGGTCGCCGGAACCACCCCCTATCACGCCCCCGTCATTAATTTTCATGCCGGCCGGACGATGCGTCGCGTTCGCCCGGAATTTACGGGATAACTCGTCCTCCAGGACCGGCTGCCACGGCCGCACTCTCTCCCCGGAGAGTCCTGAAACGATTAATTTTTCAGGGTAACACGTGGCACGATATTTTCGCTCGCCGGCTGGCTCAACTTTTTCCTATTTGTCGCCCTTATCCACCCTGTGAACATTGCACAATTTTGTTTTGGATTTTTTCGGCTTTCGCTTTCCCTCCGTCCTTTTTTTTTTCTTTTTTTCGTTAAGGGGTTGGTGGTCGTTGTTTTTCCTTTCGAGTGGCATCGGGGGTGGCGTGGAATTGGGGATGCTAGTAAGTGACGGGGTTGGGTATCGAGCTTTTGTGATTTTTCACAACGCTTGATCGTATTTGTTGCGACAATTGCGGGACTTTTTCGCAATCGTATTCCCAGCTTTGGATATTTTATTACAGAATTGGTGTATTTTATTATGGTAACAGTTGGATAGTTACTGCTGATTATAAGGGTAATAACGAATCGAATTTTTATGAAATCAGTGGTATGCGGTTTCTATAAATTCTTTGTGAATATTTCAAGAAATTTTTGCAGTTTTCCAAGCTTCGTTTTATTTCATTTTTATTTATTCGTAGGTTGAGTGTGGAAAAGGGTGTGGATTGGGTACGACGTAGCATTGGGGACACTGTAATAGTCGTAAATCATAGTTATTAACTTTGGCCATAGAGTTCTCCGCACTTTTAAATTTCAAAATTCCCCAAAAATACCTAGTACCAAATTTATATAGATTTATCGCGAAAATTACAAATATTTATAAACCTTGCCCTCCCTGTGAATTTTAGTTAATATTTTTTGCACTTTTCGTAGATTGTTCCAAACTGCATAGCTGAGGGTTGAAAAATTCTTCAATCAATCTACTTTTTAACTATTACATTATTGTGATTGTTAAAATATTACCAAATCCAATTTTCAATAATATAATTAACAATATATCTTCATTTCTAAAATTTTCCAAAATTTTATATGTCTAAAATTCTATAATATTTCTTTTCAAAAATACTTCATACGTAACCTCTATAGAATCATTAAAAAATATCAGCGAAATTATATTTACAGCAAAAATACCCAGTACAAAATGTATATAGAGTTATCGCAAAAATTAAGAATATTTATAAACCTTGCCCTCCCTGAGAATTTTAGTTAATATTTTCTGCACTTTTCGTAGATTGTTCCAAGCTGCATAGCTGAGGGTTGAAAAATTCTTCAATCAATCTACTTCTTAACTATTACATTATTGTAATTGTTAAAATATTACCAAATCCAATTTTCAATAATATAATTAACAATATATCTTCATTTCTAAAATTTTCCAAAATTTTATATGTCTAAAATTCTATAATATTTCTTTTCAAAAATACTTCATACGTAACCTCTATAGAATCATTAAAAAATATCAGCGAAATTATATTTACAGCAAAAATATCCAGTACAAAATGTATATAGAGTTATCGCAAAAATTAAGAATATTTATAAACCTTGCCCTCCCTGTGAATTTTAGTTAATATTTTTTATAGCTGAGGGCTGAAAAATTCTTCAACCAATTTACTTCTTAACAAACCCAATTTTCAACAGTATAACTAATAATTGTTAGTGGTGGATGAAATTTCATAACAATAAGAACAATTATTTATTTAATTACAAAGATTATCAAACACAAATATTGGGTTGAAATATAATTATCACTGTCACATGCTCACACGTCTTCTCTCTATTAATACTCAATTGCAATTGACATATTCCAAATCACTCTCTTTTTTCTTTCTTCTTTCATACATTACATTGACATACACAATTCACACAAAACCTCA
>NW_016909691.1:533868-539122 GCF_001483705.2 Eufriesea mexicana
ACCATTACCACGATAATATATCTCCATTTCTAAAATTTCTCAAAATTTGATATATGTCTAAAATTCCATAATATTTCTTTAGAAAAATACTTCATACGTAACCTCTATAGAATTATTAAAAAATATTAACGAAATTATATTTTCAACAGAAATCATTATGTAATATTCGGAATCGGAATTTTTTCCGAAATTTTCCTTCCTCCCCATAAAAAATATCCTTTTCCCTTCACTGCGAGGTTACTTAAAATGTCCTCCCCATATTCTGCAATATAGTTAGATAAAAAGCGTAACGGGAGAAAATAGTTTGCGCGAGAGTTGCGTTGGCGAGGCTCGATTCTGACACGTGAGGAGAGTCTCTGTTTCAAGAGGGTGGTTTTACGAGTATTTTTAGTACTCGATTCGACAGGCCAGCCTGATATTATGTAGCATGTTATGGGGAAGATAAATAAAGAGGCACTCGCGTCGATGTCTCGTAAAGCGTTTACATTTAGATTAAGGGTGGCTGCAATTTTTTTTTAGAACTCGCTTACCTCGGCTGATAAGAGAGGGTTAAATTACACTTTCGACGCGATCAAGGAACACAATTTCCTGCCTTTTCATCTCAGTTTGCTCGCCACGAGCTCGAGTCTACTCCCCGAGGTATAAATTTCGAATATTTTTTTCGGAACAAAGGTATATTTCAGAAATAAAAATGTCCGTGTCTTCAATTTTAATCCCTTAATTGAATTTTTAATTTAATCCCTTTAATTTAATTTAATTTCTCGTTTATTTATTTATTTATTGTTTAATATATATATATAATAATGCGGTTTCTTCTCGGTGAAAATGGAATAAATGGGTTTTTCCCTGTTTCGTGTAATAATTTTTAAATTTACAAAATCGCGCACGTGTGCGGCATACGAGTGTGAGGGTGACAAATGTTGCACTAGTGATTATACAAGCTTTCCATGCGCTGAACGCAAATGGACTGTTCACGTTTCAAGTATATTACAATTAATCGTTTAACACTCTGACGCATGAAATTTCTGAGTAGAACGTACATAGAATATTTACCCGGATGATGATAAAAAGTTCATTCTCAGCTACCAGTAGAAACAATGTACACGCCGTATACGCGTAATAACAAATATTTAACGGGCAGAGGAATTTTATTTGGAAAATCCACGGTATTTTAATTATATTATATTAATCGCTACCCTGCCAAAAAGTTGGAAATGAAATATTTATTTCCCAGATATCCTTTTAAATACTAAAAATTGCTCAATGAATTTTCAAATTATATAAAAGTGATATATTAATTTCCAATTCTTCGTATCTTTTTAAACGTAAAAATTGGTTTACTAATTTTAAAATTGTATAAAATTGTATAAAATTCATTATTTAAAATTACTTTTTTGAAATATTCATTTCTAAGAAATTCCTCGACTCGATATTCATTTCCAAAATATTCCTCTACTTAATATTCATTTCTAGTGAACTTCTGGACTCGATATTCATTTTTAAAGCAATTCCTGGATTCAGTGTTCATTTATAAAAAAATTCCAGAAATCAGTATTCATTTTTAGAAATATCGTCGACTTAATATTCATTTCTAGTAAATTTCTGGACTCAATATTCATTTTTACAAAAATTTCTCGACTCGGTATTCATTTTTAGAAATATCGTCGACTTAATATTCATTTCTAGTAAATTTCTGGACTCAATATTCATTTCTACAAAAATTCTTGGACTCAGTATTCATTTCTAAAAAATTCCTGGACTCGGTATTCATTTTTAGAAATATTGTTAATTTAATATTCATTTCTAGTAAACTTTTTGATTCAATATTCATTTTTAAAAAATTCCTCGACTTAATATTCATTTCTAATAAATTTCTGGACCCAATGTTCATTTCTAAAATAATTCCTGGACTCAATATTCATTTCTAAAATAATTCCTGGACTCAATATTCATTTCTAAAATAATTCCAGAACTCAGTATTCATTTTTAGAAATATCGTCGACTTAATATTCATTTCTAATAAACTTCTGGACTGAATATTCATTTAAAAAAAAATTCCTCGACTCGGTATTCATTTTTAGAAATATCGTCGACTTAATACTCATTTCTAGTAAATTTCTGGACTCAATATTCATTTCTACAAAAATTCTTGGACTCGGTATTCATTTTTAGAAATATCGTCAACTTAATATTCATTTCTAGTAAACTTTTTGATTCAATATTCATTTTTAAAAAATTCCTCGACTTAATATTCGTTTCTAATAAACTTCTGGACCCAATATTCATTTCCAAAATAATTCCTGGACTCAATATTAATTTCCAAAATAATTCCTGGACTCGTTATTCATTCCTAAAAAATTCCTCGACTCGATATTCGTAATAAAGTACGAACAAGGGATGAAAATACAGAGAATTTAGGTTCGCAAATATGTCCCACTAATTAAGTTGAGATAATTAAATTCCGTTTAATTAAATATATCTTCCGAAATTCTGAAATTCCCAAATTTTCCTTCAAATCCTTGATATCCGATTTCCCTTGATAGGAGAAACACACAGACGCGCACACGAAAGATGGAGTGGAAAGAGCAGCGTGGTGCCAAATTTCGGGTGGGATCGATGAAACGGTCCAACAAATTCCCCTCGCAGGGTTTCGCGCGAGTCGTAAGTGAATCGTTCCATAAGGGAATTTGCCGTGGTGATCGATGAAAATTCGAAGGTGCCACGGCGTGCAAAAATGGCGCTGGGTGCGCGTTGGTGTAATAGATTAGAGGAAAAGTATGTTACTGTTCCAGAGATATGGTAACGTATAGACCTCCGGACGTTAGAGAGGATCCTTAGTCTGGCTTCCTCCTTTTTCCCAAGGACCATTACTTCCATCAGCTATAGCCACTTCCACGCGCTTAACACTTTTTCCGCTTCTTCCCTCCGGCTTCCTGGCAACCCCTCTGCCAGAAGACGCCGCGAAAGAACTACAGAATACTCCACTCGCGGCCGCCATTAATTTGCGCCCTCCATTTTAGTCCTTTCCTTGCGAGACAAAAGCGCCGTTCGCTTTAAGCCGCCGCGATTGCTCGTGATCACGACCACTGGTGGCTCACTCGATATCGAATAATGGCAGATTAAACGCGAACGGCTTCCGTTTCCCGTCCAACCCACTGCGGTCTCAGCTTCCAGTCACTCCTCCAATTGTTCTTTCTAATTTTTATCCTTAGGAAATTATGCGCTTCGAAACCTGCTTTCCAATTCTCCATGGAACTCGGAACTCTCTTCGAATTAATTTCTTCCATTTCCATACCGTTTCGTACGTCCAATTATTTTTCAATTTTATTAATTTTATAAGGGGTTGCAGAACGTTTCACGTGGTTTCCTAGAAGCTAAGAGTCGTAAGATTTTTGACAAATTTTGCTAAATGATATGAAATATTTTCAGAACCCACGTCAGGTGTCAAAATTGGAATTTTGGAAAATATAATATTAGGGGTTGTAACATTTTTTAAACAAGTTCGTGTGGGGTGCTCAGATTTCTGGAGCAAGAATATCGGACCTCGCGAGATTTTTCAAGAACAATATCAGGGGATGCGAGGTTTTTTGAAATTACAAGTTAACGAGTAACAAGTTCTAAAATTTTTGAAGAAAATTGAGGTTTCTAAGATATCCGACGAAGCTACGTCAGAGATATACGTTGCAAGGTTCTTTATGAAGCCACGTTAGGGATGTAAGACGTTTCGAGATGCGATATCAGGATTAGTACAAATTTTGAGGAAGTGGTTACGTTAGAGGCTATAAGACTCTCAGAGAAGCTTAGAGATTGTAGAATTTTAAAAGATGTGGCTTGGAAGAATCTAAAGCAGCCTTTTTAAATATTTTAATTAACAACAAACTCATTGACAATTTTACAAAAATTTATTTCCAAGAACTCGATATTCTCCTATATTTAATGAATAAAAATATATAAAATAATTGACACGTAGAGTGCTAGCTTCTAGGGGATGGTTCTAATAAAATTCCAGGGGATTTTCCAATAAAAATATTAAAAATAATTATAATTTCTGAAAACCAATTCTACATTCAAGAATGAATACTAAAATTGATTTCTCGGTAAAAATCAGTCAAAAAGGTTGCTGCTGCTGTGACGTAGGTGCATCGTAGCCAATTATAAAGTCTAATGTACTTTCTCTGCAGCAGAGGAAAGAAGGAGAAATGTTGCAGTGACAACTCCTTGCTCTGAATCTAGTACGAAAACAGTTGTACATTTGTAAACTCGCCGAGAACACGTCAGCGTGTCCACCCTTTCGGCCTGCAACCCCTATCACATAAAATCCTCTCTCTACTATCCCTGGTAATTGTTTCAGCCGGAAAGTTTCAGCGACGGGAGTCGTCCACGTTCGAGAATCACGCACGTATCGCGAGTTTCGTCGTTTTTCATCGTTCCTCCGTTCCCGGACCGGTTCTCCCCTATCATCGGTCCATCTAACCCCGACCTGCATCCCCTCGGGAAATTTTAAACTCCCCACTAAACCCTCTGGCTCGGAGGAAAGCCGAGTGGATGGAAAGAGAGGGCGAAGCTACGTCTTCCGTTCCATCCTCCGCATACTGATCAACGCACCACACTCACGCCCTCGTAGAATCGCTCTGCCATCGTTGAACAGACAATGATATTGTTTTAACCTCGAGAATACTCGAATTAGTCGAATACCAGGGCTTTCACCCGGAATTTTTCTGTAATTTATGCAAGATTTATTTTATTTTTGTAATTTTTACAAGGATCGAGCGTTTGTGTATTTAACCACAAGTTAGAGAGCTTTGCGAGAGCTTCTGTACCTTTGCGCAGAAATCCCGCACATGAAACTTAGCTTAGAATCTATCTTTTGACTACTTAGGACTAAACGCACGCATCCCGCGCCGTCCATTAATGTCTTCTGTATAAAGTCTCAGGAAGCTGTAAACCTGTAAAGAAAATATATAAACCTGAAAGGAAACGGGTTTGTAAGAGGAAGTAAAATAAACGCGAATATGAACCACAAAGATCAGTCAAATGGAAAGAACAACCCAACGATGAGACATGAACGAATCAGCCATGAAACATTCGAGTATTACAGGAAATATAGGAATTCTCGAATAAAAATAAATAGAAAGGAAAAATAAAATTTGAAAAGAGAAAGAATAATTAAAACCTGGGAAAGGACAAAATAAGTAGGACCTGAAAGAAGAAATAATAATTAAAACCTGGGAAAAGAAATAATGAATAAAATCTA
>NW_016909691.1:539136-559159 GCF_001483705.2 Eufriesea mexicana
AGGGAAAGAAAAAATAATTTAAAAAACTGAAAAAAAATAATTAAGATCTGAAAAGGAAATAATAATTAAAACCTGGAAAAAGAAAATTATTATTAAATTATTATTAAATTATTTAGGGTAGGAGTGGATCGGTGGAGTGGATAGTGGGTATCAACTAGCCCCACTGTCTAGCCACACAAACACCCGAGACGAAGAAAATTTGAATATGACACTTCCAAAGTCAAACTGACAAATGACTCGAGCATTATCAGGACGCCCTTTATATAGCCTTCGATCGGCCGAAAATCCACGAAAATTTCCGAACTTTACCGGTTCCATTAATTGTTATTTTTCCATTATGTTATTTAATAGCCAATAATTTATTAATTTTTTTATTATTTATGTATTTACTATAAATACACGTTGTAAGCAATTTATTACAATAATTTTTAACAATATTAATTTGTTATTAATAATAGGGATAATAATTTATAAACCTTTTTACAAATTAAATGTACATTTCAACACAAGTATGTTATCAATTCAAGCAGTGGCCAATATTTTATTAATTTTTTCATTTTTATAATAAACTTACGCCGTGGACAATTTGTTATTGCAATAATTTTTAAACTTCTGGCAAATTATACATACAATTTAACCCTTTGCATTCAAGAGGTGCCCTTCAGTCTGCATTTGATAAAATTTCGAAAATCGATATTAATTAGCATATCAAATTTAATATAATGTAACATTATCCAAGGTATCGAAATCAAATAATTCTACGTGTCAATTATTATACTATTTCTTATTTACTGTTCAAAAAAATATCATCAGCTTCATAAAGCTTCGAACTCCTACTCTTCTTAAGCCAAGAAATCGTCGAGTGCAAAGGGTTAACATAAGTCCCAACTATACGTCACGGCCCACGCGTTCTTGCAACCCCATAAAACACTCTCACGCTGGAAGGAGCTCACAGGTCGTCGCGTTAATCGTCGATTCCTCGTTTCGTTCGCGAACTTCCCTAATTCGCCGAACCGTTCGGGCGATCGCGACTCACCCTAACTGCGGCACGGGGGTTGAAAAAAAATTCGTGGAGTCGCGCGACCGGAAAAGAGAGTTCGGCAACTAGACAGCGGATTCGATTACAGTTTTTGTCCCGTTACGAGCGGTACCACGTTTCGGTTTCGTCCCGCCTATCCGTGATATCCGGGATGTTTCTCGTGAATAGCACGGCAGAAAGCGAGCCGAGGGGGAAGGAATCGAAATCGAGGCATGGAAATTCGCTGGTTACTCCGAACGTTAGTGTCTGCTCGACGTTTTTCACGAGATATAGGAATTACAGGGGTGAGAGGGTGAGTTTCCAGTTTTGCAATCGTGGAAATTGTATGGGTTCGATTAAACAGGGATAATATCGGTTTTGCGTGTCCATTTTGTGTTTTTCATTTTGTTCAAGCCATAGTGACACGAGAAGCGTTGGCAAGCGTTTAGATAGTATCGATGGATCCTGGTCGAACGAGATGACGAGGGTAGTTTTGATTAGGTCACTTAATTTTGAGATGCACAAGTTTATTTCTTGCTCCATGTGTAACTTTATGCATGATTTTATTAACTCCTTGGCCTACATATCTCCCAATTGCGCGGGACATAGGGAACGAGAAGGTCGGTCTCGCGATGAGCCATTCAGCTGTTCAGCTAAGTGCCTAAATTTGCGTAAAATATATACTTTATATGACATTTATATTTCGGCGCAACGAAGTACCACGACTTCGACTCCTGCGTATTGTGAATGACGCAAATTCCTCATCACGAGTCAGACTCGTGGTTTACGCTTATGGCCCAAATTCGTTACCACGAGTCTCACTCGTGGTTTTCGCTTATGGCCCAAATTCCTCACCACGAGTCACACTCGTGGTTGTAGGTCAAAGTGTTAATACGTAATTTGATATATTCTGTACTACATAGCCTAAGTATTTGAACTCCTTCACCTCCTCTATTTCTTCCTCTCTCCAGTTCCATTTTCTTTTTTTTCTTCTTCCTACTCCATTTTCAAATACGAGTATCTTCGTTTTCTTCGTGAGGCCCTTCTTCCTCAGATATATCAAATAATCACATATAATCATATAATATATCGAATTAAAGAGACTGGGGAAATATTATATGATTATATGTAACTTTTATTATATACAAATTAATAGTAATATGTATATAATAAAAAATGGAAGAAAGAATTCAGAAAGTAAAATTGAATATTTGATTCGATTTTATGGCCACTTAGCCAGGAGTAGAATAAAGCAAAAGTCGATTAACAATAATAATTGTTATAATGTATAATGATGCGTAATAAACAATTATATTAATATAATTATATATACTATATTCAGGGTATTAATATTATTGTATTAATACAGTGATGTACAGTAAATAATATATTACCCAGTGGTAAACTTCAATTAATATTAGCGAATGACGCAACACGGTACATTTGAAATTAAATTTTATAATTCCTGCTTTCATTTTAATTACGGTTAATTGTGGTTTATTTTCTTCTTTATAATTTTAATAAAATTACCATTCTGAAATATGGTAACGCAGTAATATACAGTTTAATACAAGTTAAATTTACTTCTTTCTTTCCCTTTATCTTTCATATACATTTACTTCGTACCTCCTTGTCGAATAATTTTTAATATTTAGCAAAAGCACTTGTATTATCACGCATTATCATTGCCAACAAGAGGCGCCCTTCAGTCATTAATTAATTTAATTAATTAATTAAAATAATGTAACAGTGTGCGAGGTATCGAAATTAAATAATTCTACGTGTTAATTATTATACGAGTTCTTATTTACTGCTCAAAAGTATCATCAGCTTAGCTATCAATAGCAGAGAATTTTTCAACTCATATTTTATCCAGAAAAATCGTCAACCGCAAAGGGTTAATACTTAATAAAAATATCCGCATTACTATGAATTATCACCACAGGAAAAGGTATAGAAAACCAATTATACTCGCATTAATTTATTTTACACCATCTCATCTAAGAATTTTCAATATTTTACAAAAATTTCTACATATCTATATTATCTCGATAGAAACAAAAAAGAAAAAAAGAAAAATTTGAGAATAAATTGGATTTACATTCATTTATTTCACCCCCACCTCCCATTGAAAAGCTTCGAATATTTGACAAGAGCATGACATTCCTATGCATCACTAATCACTGAAATAAAATAACAGGAAAAAACCGAAAACTTGTCAGAAGCTACTCTCGATTCTCCCTCAATCGTTTCCTTTAATCCCGCTACTTCTCATCTCTGATCCCCGATCGAAGTTGCCCATTCAAACAAATTCAAACCGGAGATCCGCCATCAGGCTACGTGATTCTTTTCCCCGTTTCCGCGCGATGATTTCGCTGTATCTTAGCGGAACGTGACGGGAGAGTGGTACGCGAATTTTCAATTTTGAAGTTAGCCAGCCGGCTTCGCGGCGTGCCGGGGGTTGCGAGAACGGCGGAAGCCGGGAAAAGGGGGTGGATATCGCGGCAAATCTCGAGCGCCTTCGAACGTATCCGGCCTTCGAATTACTCGTCGCGTGGATCCACGGAAAAAGGGGAACGTCGGATATCCGGCTGAATTGTAGGCGAACGGAAACGCGGAAAATTGAAACGACGCAAGCGTGAGAGGAGAATCGGCGAAAAGCTCGCGATAGGGACGATGAAAGGGGGAATTTTAAATCGGCGGAAACTTGATTGTAATTAAAGTTAGTTGATCGTGCGATCGAATACGAAAGCAGTTTGGGATTTCTTCTGCCTTTTGTCGCAGTTCGTTTCCATGGATTTTTTCGCCGTTGCCCTTTGCCTGTCCCACTTCGCTAATAACCTGGTTACGATTGTTCTTCGTTTAGAGTATATTGATTTTGGCCGAAATTCATTTATCATTTTTTCGTAGGCAATAGACGCAGACCCAAATCATTATCTTTTTGGTTTTTATGTCAAACTGACCCAATACCCCATTTTATATAATATGGCACTATACTATAACGGTTATACTATATATTATATACTACTATAGTACTACAATATAGCACTTTGCATCTAAATAGCTACAGTAATTTTATATAACTTAGGGATAATTTTTTAATTACTATATTTTGTTATATAGATAGTGTTCCAATTATTGGAAAAATTGGCGAATTAAATTATTAAATTTTCACCTGTACTATATCTGTACACAGTACTGTCAAAGCCTCGCTATAAAAATTTGATATAACTTAGGGGTAACACGATAATAACTTTTTAATTACTATATTTTATTATATAGATAGTGTTCCAATTATTGGCAAAATTGGTGAATTAAATTATTAAATTTTCACCTGTACTATATATGTACACAGTACTGTCAAAGCCTAAGATAGTGTTCCAATTATTGGCAAAATTGGTGAATTAAATTATTAAATTTTCACCTGTACTATATATGTACACAGTACTGTCAAAGTCTTTCTATAATAATTTTATATAACTTAGGAGTCACACGATCATTTTGTAATTACTATATTTTGTTATATAGATAGTGTTCCAATTATTGGCAAAATTGGTGAATTAAATTATTAAATTTTTACCTGTACTATATATGTACACAGTACTGTCAAAGCCTTGCTATAAAAATTTGATATAACTTAGGGGTAACACGATAATAACTTTTTAATTACTATATTTTGTTATATAGATAGTGTTCCAATTATTGGAAAAATTGGTGAATTAAATTATTAAATTTTCACTTGTACTATATATGTACAATTTCCAAAAATATTTCCTACCCTATATTTTAACAAAGAAACCATAGTCTCCCCAATTCGTTAATAAAAATAATTTATACGCGATAACAAATTAAAAATAGTAATATCCCAGAAACAATTTAAACACCACACCACGAAAATATGGCAAAGATCCAAGCTTCAAACTATCACATTCAAATCCACTTTCCCATATCTCTCATTAAATCCTCCACTGCTAAAAGAAAGAAGTAGAACGACCACTCGTTATCAACCCTCCTACCCAGGTTCAGCGACTCCATTTAATCCAAGCGATCGATTAACAGGAAATACGGAACAGGTGACAAGAAACGAAAAAGGAAGGGAAAAGGACGAAAAAGGGGGAAGAACAAACCACAAAACGAGCAAGTGCAAGGAAAACAGAGGTGGAGAGGAAGGAATGGTCGGCAGAATGGAATGAATATTCGTCTATTTATTTTATGGCCCGTATCGCGTAATTCGATTCTCTCGGTGCCGCGAGCTTCGTTTCTCCAGGCTCGATTTTTCTCGTTCGAGCCCGCCGTGCTTTTCTATTTCTCGTCGTCGTCGATGCGTCGACAATATTTGCTTCCGTTCTACCCTTCGGCCGACGCGCCGCGTCGTTTTTCTGCCTGGCCACCGGTTGTCTGCGGCGGACCGGCTTTTATTTTCCAGCCAGCCGCGGAGAAATTGGAAAGAACGCGAAAATAATAGCGAAACGAGCGATGGCCACATGCACGCGCCGATAAATCCGATCGGAATTGTCATGGGTGACGGAAGAACCGTGTTTGAATCTCGCGCGCTTCGCTGCGGCGGCCATCTTGATGACTCGTGCGTCTGCAGTTTGAGTGTCGCAAATGGCGGTGGTTTTGAGTCATTTGAGGAAGTTTAAACGGTTATCAATTGCTGTGGACATTGGTAAACGTAGCTTTGTGAAGCGAGACTTTGATTATGTTATTTAATCAAGTATTAGTTAGTATAATAATAATTCTTTTTATTTTTGAAAAGGAATGTTTTGTATTTCAGCTGAGAAGGGATTTGGAATGTTTGCGAAAATGTTTTTAAGAAGATAGAAGCTTCTTTCTATTCTTATGAGTGAGATTTGAATCAGGAAATATATTATAGGTTAGGAATTCCTGCACAGTGGCGCTAGTGTAGTTAAATTGCTAGATTGTACTAAATTTGGGAAGAAATTGTTCTTCAATTCATTTTGGAATCTTATATATCGTTTCTGACCTCAGTTTTCATTCGTGTAAAGAAAGTGGAATAAGGAATTGTGCATAATTAATTTCCCCATGGTGGCGCTAGTGTAGCGCAGGAGAATTACGTTCTTTTTAAATTTCTGCGTTATTTGACACAGAAAACTTTTATGAAATTTTCGTTCATAATATAATATTCTTCCGTGTTTTAAATAAAATAACTGTGTCAATAGATAACAAATAAAATGTGCAGTTTAATGAAAGAAAGTGCGGGGAAGTTATTAAAATGGTATTGAATGTGAGTCAAATGTTCTGTAACAATTATCGGAAATTAATTAAGATTTTAATAAACAGATAAAGGAAAATGGGAGAGTGTTTATGTCAAGTTTGCGAGCTCGTGGAACGGGAAAGCGATAAGCAGCAGTCGTGAAATCGAAAGGACATTAAAAGCAACAAGGACTGCGCGACAAGGATCACAGGGCTCGAGAAGCACAAATTTCCTAACGATACAATCACCCACTTTATTTATCACCCGTGGCAACAGGTTGCTTCTGGGCTGCACTTCATACAAATACGTTCTCCATTCGTTCTGATCATCAATGCCTCGTTATTTATCGAACGAAGATTTTAATTGCATGCACGGTTCCTATTTGACAAGTGCATATTCCATTAACACAAATTAAACGAAACGTGTCAAACGCACTTTTAATGGCTTCAAAGATGTACTCCGTTGCTTTTGCTTCAGAGCATGGGAATTTTTATTAATCTAAACGCATTCCTCGCGTTTTATTTCTGTCATTGACAAAATAACTTTCAATTTTCTCCCTTTGTTATCCTTAACTTTTAATTTCTCAATTTTGTTATTAAAACATTTTTTCTTTTGAAAGACTTTGATATTTTATATTTATTCTGAGGAAATTCTCAATAGGAAATGTCTTTTTCCTGTCAATAAATTTTGTAAAGGTTTTAATAAATCGTAGTATATCTTCAGTTTATTATTTCTCATTTTAGAATTAAAATAAACTGCAGAATTATAAATAAAATTATGAAATTGAAATAAATAAATATCTTTACTAGCAAATTATGAATTTAATAACTCTAATATCTACAAATTGTATTAATTACATAATTGCACAGTTCATACGCGTTTCTTCCAGTTTAAAAATGAAGATAAAATGGAAGGAAGGTGTGCCTTGAGAAGGCATTAAATCTGCAGAGTGGAAAACTGCTATGGAGGCTTTTAAAGTCGTGCAACGTACCCTAGATCGAGGCCACTCGGTATATTATATTTCCACGTGACGTATAGTTATGATATTTCTCTATTTTTCGCGTCATTTTTTTCTTTTTCTCAACATACCTCCGGCTTATCGTACCGTGGCGGTACTTTCCACCGTTTTCCATGGCTTACACCGCGTTTGTCGCAGATCGAGCTTTTATCTAACGGGTGTCCGGAAGGAACGCGGCGCGATGATTAAAAGCCTTCCCGATAAAGCTTTGCTGCGAAGCTCAGAAATGTTGTCCCTGCAGAAAAAATTGCAGAACAGCGTGAATGTCTCTGCAAGTATTTTATGACTTTCGTTTGGGCCTTTGCCTTGATTACTTGGATACAGGTTAGGTTATGTTCGGTGTAACGTCGATTTCGGGACTAAATCCCTTTCCGAATATTCTTTTCCTTCCTGATAATAAATAATAATCAAATAATTGATATTCGAGGTTAAAATATTCATTTTTAATAGATATTTGAAGGTTATGTTTGGGTAGACATATTTCTCTGTAAGTTAAAGATAGGTTAAATGATAAAGTACATTTGCGATAATTTTTCGAAATGGATTTAATTATAGTTTATTTATCAATAATTTTAATTAGTTTAATTAATAATTAAAATTACATTTTGTAAAGAAGGTTGATTTTTTGATTTCAAAATAAATTGTGTTCTTTTAATGGCTTCTGGGTTCCCTAACTCAGGAGATTCATAATGTTTTATCATCATACATAAAACATGTTGTTGTCTTATGATTTACTAAATTGATTTATATGTTTATATAGGGTATATAACTTCTCCCTTTACGAAGTGAAAGTTTTATCACGAATCGTGATATTGACATTCCTGCCACTGCTAGTATCCCTTTGCGAAAATTAGAAATGGTCTAGAATAATATATCGTCCTAGTAATCCCGTTAGGTGTATCTTTCTTTCAGCCAAGAAGGAGAGATTTAGAATCCCATCATTCTTAGTTTTTGCTGTAGTCGTAGCTTCACTGTGCAGAAGATGAAATAATTTCTTCGTCCGAGCAAATTAATGTTTCTGTAACGTTACGTGCAATCGATATTAATCGAGAATTTCCAAAATCGAGCAGGAAAATATTAAAAAGAAATATTTCGAACATAATTCTATACGAATTTCCCGGACGATATGAAACGCTGAAATTTGGAACGTCGATTCCGTGACACCCTTTAGCGTACCGTCGATTACAGAACGAATCTACTGCTAGAAATCCCTCTTCGTCGGTATTTTACACTGTCCACTCCCATCATTAATCAGTCGCATCATGGTGGTATTCATCCTTCTCAGTGGGTATAGTAATAAACAACGGTTACGGACAATCGAGATTAAAACGCGTCACGCATTCTTCGATTTTTGCGCGTGACTGTACTACGTGCACCAACGAACTGATATCGAATTTGCGTTCTCGTTAAAGTGGATAATGGCCGACGAGACGAAAACATTCACGTGAAATGTTGCCTTTTCATCGTTCGCAGCTATAATTATTTACAACGGGACAATTTACTATTTACGAAATTAAAATTAACGTGCATAATGATTCCATAAAAATTCATTTTCTATTAACGTCTCATTACGTTGAAGTAAAGATTAAAAATTGTTTCGAGATTAATTAAATTTTTGAAATTACTTTGTTTATTTATAAAGTATAATATTCGTCGACAATTTCATTGGTGATCAAATATAACGGTGTTCATCGATATCTAAGCAATATTTCAAGTTATTAAAAGGCTATTTCTTGGATATTGTCTGTTCAGAATCAGCGAGTTGCTCAAGGCCACGGAAGAGTCTTCCCCCACTACTCTATCCGCTTCATCCCCACCACTGAAACTGTCGATACCTCAAACATTCGAGTGTGGCCAATATTGTACGAAAATTCATAGTTTTATGATAAAATAAAATAAATATTTTGCAATTATTATATATATATATTTTACAGGATTATATTTCTGATTAAAATATCAGAAAAAAAAAAGGAAAAATAGAAATATAAAGTAATTGAAGCAGAAATCTCGACTCGACGATGACATTGATTATGGCATATTGTGTCTCGTAGTTTTAACAGCACAATTACAACGACGAATAAATTGGAACGTTTTTGCTTCTGCTCCTGGCTTTATAAATATTTGCACAAGCCGCGTGCTGTTTTGCGAACGAGGCTGGCAGATACAACGTTTTACCTCGTGGCCAAATATCGGTCCGTCGAAAAAACCGACGATTTTTGCAACAATTTTATAAATACCATCGCTGACTATCAAAATATTTCCCTTTTCCCGTATTAAATGTCCCGAAATCGAGGCACGGGAATCGTCAATGAAAATCATCCATCGAAACCCTCGATCGAGTATAATATTTCGCACAAAAACCATCCGCGAAACGTTTATTCGTTATTTCGTAGTAAAACGTTCCAAATTTAACACTTCAAACTCGATTCTTGCTCTACGAATAATTTATTATAATTTTTAAACAGGACCAAGAACGTCAGAGTAATTCGAAATTCCGATAGTTCAATTTACTTATTTCTATCATACACATTGGCATGGGTACAGAAATTTATTACACAGTAGGGTCACCGATGATTTCTAAACCCTCCCAAAAATTACTCGCCAATTCTCCACACCCGATTGCTATGATCGATCGGAGCCCAGTCACAATGCACCTCTAGCCCAACAATACTACCTAAACGTCCCATAACCGAAGAAACGATTATCTCGAGTTCGCCGATTTAAACCGATCACGCTTATTAGTTAGACCGGAAACTTTCGATCGATGCTTAGCTTATGAAATTCAATCGCTACGGAATCATCCTGCATCTAATCCATCAAACTGCGTATTATCGTTAATACCCTTCAATCTCGCATATTGTTAGCTCCCATGAAATTTGCTCAAACCTGCATCATTAAATCGCTATTAATTACCACTCGATCAGCAACAAACATCGTACAAACCGTTCCACACCGCCGATTTCGACCACCCCGCCTACTGTCTAAACATAAACTGCTGGCCAATTACCCGAAACTGGACTGTGGACCAAAAATAGAACCGTCGCTCAAAGGAGCAAACGGGATGAACCGGGAAAATTGAAGGGAAAAGGAGAAACGAATTACACCGACTCGGGGAAAAAGGTAGGAATTGCGAATGACGTTGCCGAAGAGGAATCCAGTCGTACTTCACGACCCCGTGACACGGTTCGACGATTAATAATTCGCCGCGAAGACGTCGAGGAGGAGAGGGAAACTCATGTTCCGTGGACACATTAATTTCCCGGGGCGAATGAAAATGTACAGGTGTGGAATGAAGCTGGGAAAACAGGGGGACTTGCCACCGGGAGATACGATAAAATAAATAAGCAGGACAGAGGAGGGGGTCGTGGACAAAGAAGAGAGATAAATAAGAGAGCGTAGGAGAGAGAGAATCAACTTCGGCTGGTGTCTAATATCGAAGATGTATGAAACCAGGGCCGTAGGCACCGTGATGCTGCATACATTTAGCGATGCTTTCGTTGTGCCACGCCACTGCACTGAGCCGAGACCTGTCAGAAATTTCCAGCGTTGTCAAATCAACAACTGTCGAGGAATTTGTCGGCACACGAATCAAGAACCTTTGAGAAATTTTTAAAGTTTCGTCGTATTCATACCTGAACGTATTTTGACATCGACTAGAAGATGGAACAAAAATGTACAAAATATTTTTCTTATTGGAAGAAATATTCGATTGGACCACCCGGTATATCATTCACGTCCAGTAATAATACCAGGTCTTACGATTAGGTAAATGTTTTAACAAGTTATCTCGATTCTTACAAGTCTGAAAGAAAAATTCTTTACTGTCGTCACTTACTTTGAGACACAATTGTAACTTAGTTGATCCTAAATTCGCTGTAATCGCTATAATTCGTCTTTAATCTTGCCTGCGACTTAGCAGTACGAAGGTTGGAGTCGTGGTGGCTGATCGTGTAAAACTGGTGGCTGGAGGCTGGCATTCCAGGGGTTGGCCGACTGCCTGGGCCTGTGGCCTATCGTTTATTAATTAACCGACTTAATTAATAATTCAATAACCGCCAACGCCATCCCACACGGTCACACCCCGTTTGCACCCCCTCCAGCGTCCCGCTGTGGTTATGTAGGGGAACGAGGCGTAAACTGGCAAAGCTAGGCGAAACTCGTCGACGAGCCTATATTATGGCGATCGGTTGGTACAGAAACGTGTTTTGCCTTGGTGATGCGACACGAAGGGTGGGGTGACTGATTGATGGCCTAGTTCAGGGTCTATAGAGCGATATTTTTTTCGGACAACAGGGTGGGGATTTGTCGAAGGCATTCCAAAAATTCCTGGTGTCAGACGTCGACTGCTGGAATTTTTTGGTGTGACATTAAAAGTCCCGAAAATTCCACGAATATTACTAATACTTTATTTAAGTGCCAACTTTATCCACGCTTGTTGAATCATGAAATCAACAAAAGAACCGTGTGCATAACGAACTAATACCAAATATACGTGGATTTGGTTTTATTTGTTCGAATGCGAGTGTGTGAGATCGAGTGATGGCACGAATGTAGATATATATGTTTTTGGAAGTGCTAGTGGAAGATCTAGAATGCGTGATATTGTGCAATTGTTATAGGTCAGAGCCATTATGTTGCGAGGAGAGTCAGTTTGTTACGAAAAGCGTGAAAGTGAACAGTGACGAGATAATAATAGTATTAAGAGAAATTTCTCCACACGTACCTAATCGGTGTAATCTTTTTGTGACGCGTGTATATTATAATTTGTAATAAATATATAATTGTTAAACAGCAAACTCGCAATGGTGACGAAGGCTGAGAAGGGTTGAATTCTTTGGACAGAGGGTGAGTTACCGGGGTGCAGATCGTTATTTCGATCGAAAATTTTTGAAAACCTGCTCGAGGTACGTTGTAAACGTCGCTGCCTCTGGGATTTAATATTTCGCAATTTTATAACACTATATTGCACAATTCTCGCGATACAATAAGGGGCTGATAATGTTCGCGAACGTTGATACTCGAATTTTAATTTTATATTGTTTCCATTTTTTAAAATTCGTAGCTATATAAAAGTATACGAAGTAATTATATAATTTTTACTAACATCACCTGATTTGCAAATATACTGTTATTATTTCGTACGGTTATTATTATACTATTTTATCGTATTGCTACCCCGTTGATAAAATAGAATAAAATAAAAGGAGAGGCTATAATTAAACGTGACTGTTACTCGTAAAGGGAGGGAGAATTACGTGATTAACTTGGTTAATTGGAAAATATAATTAAAATATTTTTTCGTCGATTGGAAATATTTAAAAGAACGTTGAAAAATAATAGGCAATTAATCCTCCGATATCATTTGATATTTGAAACGAGGATCGTATTTATTTAATACACACGTGCGAAAATCGTGGGTAATGCAGGAACATGTAGACAAACTGTAAGCACATAGATACGAGTTGGCTGATCGGATAGCTGAACGATTTTGCAGGGAGCTAGATTAGGGTTGGTTGCAAGCGTCGATGAAAATTATCGTTATTAATTGTGGGACAGCTGTAGCTAGTGCAAATATTTGTTTCCTTCTACCACCGCTGATTACTAATCCCGTCCAAACAAGGTTGATCTTCGAGAACTGTGGATAAAGTTTATGTTGGTGTTAACACACGCTCGGATTAATTAACGCGAAATTAGGTAGAAAGTACGTTGTTCAAGGAAGGGCGAGGGGAGTCTTATGGGTACAGGGGTCGTATTCTAAGTGTCGGAGAAGAGAATTGAATATTTGATAAAGCATATTTGCATGCACGCGTGAGACAGATTCAATTAAGCGAATTCGCATAACGATTTCCGACACGAATTTCCCACGAATTAATTGCGTAATTTAAATCCATAAATTATTTCACGCAGATGTTTAGTTTTAAAAATTCAAATCTTTGTCCAAAATTTATATTTCACGTCAAGCGGAAATAAGATAAAAGTCCAGAAAAATGCCTTCAAATATTAAGAAAAAATTATTCATTCGGTTAATATTTAATTAACCTTTTAGTAATTTTAATATCATATAATTAATCTACATATGCATGTTATACATAGACTCTTCAAATAAATACTAGATTATAAGTTTTTAAATGAGTATCTTTAAATTAAACAAATCCTTAATTATATACATATATTATATAATTAATAATATATATATATATGTATCTTTTTATTTTAATAAAATCACCTTAATCATTACTACGCATCTATTAATTATTTATTACCATTTAAATACTCATTATAAGTGCATATGAAATCTCATAAGCCTTCAGAAGATTTCCCATGACACCCCAATACGTATCCATTACCCCACCTAAAGAATCCCCAATTTTCACCCATTAACAATATTCCTACATACTTACCAAATATTTATTACCATTTAAGTACACATTATAGATGCACTCAAAATTTCATAATCCTTCAAAGGACTTTGCATATCACCGAATTACCTACCATTACTCCATTAAAAGCTCGCCCACCATTTAAATCCACATCTACAACATTACTACATACTTACAGATGCACCCAAGCTCTCACAATCCTTCAAAAGACTTCACGTAACCCCACAATACCTACCCCTTTGTCCATCAAAAAATTCTCACCCATCATAGCACCCCAGCAACACCTCAGAAGCTTACCTTCTCCCCTCTAAAAAAATAATTCGCCAATTACCCCCCAAATCAGATAACCCCCTAATCCAAGTGGATCTTTGAGGAATGATCCGGTTATCGGGTTAGCCGTGTCCTCAAACTGCACTCTCCTGTCTTTGTCCAATCTTCGATAGACGTCCCTGCAGGACACACGCAATGCCGGCCGCAATCTTTCCCGCACCCCTGTCTGATAGACTCGCGTAACGAGCCACTGTGCCTGCCAGTGACGTACGAACTGGAATACGAGGATCGTTGACACTCGGTCGACTGCCATGACACGTGGCCGTTGTAAACCGACCACGAAGGTCACGTGTAAAACGTACGAGCGCGTACAGCTCAGGGGTGGCTCGTTATCCCTTAGGGGGTGCAGAGACGACGTGATTCCTCGCGTACGGGACGCGATCGTCGATTTCCACCACGCGGTACAGGCCAGACGAAGACGTTCGTAGGGCTTCGGAGAGAGAGTGGCTTTCTCTTCCCGCGAGAAAGCTTCTCGAAAGACTCCTATTTATCCTTTGGAAGTTTAAGCGAAGTGTTCGATCCAACCGCGGCCATCAAATTGAGTTTCTGAGACGGTCCGAGGTCTTTCTACAGGGTGGTCCAAAATTGATCGACTGGGAATTTGACTTGGGATCGGACTAATTTTGGTTTTTTAAAATAGAGAATGGTAGAAGGGTTGTGCAGAGACGTACAAAGTGATAATGATAATTTTTTTCAGTGGCTGGTATGGTTGGATGTGATTCAAAATTGGTAGATTCGAAACTTTTTAAGAGAATCAATTAAGCTTGCTATTCTCCTGAAGAAAAAAGAGGAAGGAAATGACAGAGAGATATTGTACAGGGTATAATGATCGTCATAGTTGAATTTCGTAGATTAGAATTGGTGGCAACTTGCTAGAAGAATTGGAGGCAAAAATGTAATATTTTTTTAAGTATTTAAGATTGCAATAATATTTTTGAAACACTCTGTATATTACCTTGTTTTTGAGGGAATTTATCTGCTCACTGACGAGATGCAAAGATAACTGTACACAGAATGCACAGTAATTACAAAATAACAGATTCAATGGAATTCTTTAAATGAAATATTACAGAGTGCACAATAAATACAAGATAATACAAAATAATAGGTTCAATAGAATTTTTCAAGTTAAAAATTATTAATAACTACGACGAAAGCAATGGAAATATTTTTCGATTGCTCAAATTATCTTAAATCAATTCGACCTAGTAGATAAAAATATCTCGACGAAGATTCAATTCCATTCGAGTCATAAAATTATCCCGTTCGAAAATTGGACCCCGAATTTTGAATCGCCCTATATTCTCAAAGCTCGAGTGCACTCCAGAAACTTTCAATGTTCCATTCCTTACAAAGGGACTTCTTCGCGAGAATTTCACTTTCACGGTTCTTCCACTTACCTCTTCGCGTAAAATTACGTAACTATGAAACACCCGGTACAATTTTCCGAGAAAGATGATAGCTGCACGGTCACGTACGAATTCTAATTTCCCTGTCGAAGCTAGCGCAATTCGCGGAGTCGCGATTAAGGTCGGACTCGAAGGATTAGATCGCTACAAAATGGCGGCGCGGCGCACGTAATGGCGGACGTTCGTCCGCGCGGAACGTCAATTCCCGCGATCCGTGCAAACTGTCGTGGCCTGATGACGTACGAATTCCCCTTCTATTCGTTCACCGGTCTAATATTCGTAAGAATCATAACGAGAACAGGATTGTCGGCCTGCCTGGTCTTGTAATTAGAAAACAGCACACGTTGGTGGCCTTTATTGCCATCGTGTCCGACGATTTATGCTAATGGAACGTCGCTCGTGCGCAGTGTATCGTGCATTGCGCTTCAGCATTCGTTCCAGTTTTCCGTTAATAGGTATAAATTTCGTGGTTGTTACTTTTGCTTGCTCGAAAGGCCGTATCGTTGCTATTTTACAAGCGTTTGTCGTTTCAAATTCGATTTCGCCGCTTGAAGCTTGCGATATCGCTGGGCCAATTTCCGATTCGAACGAAAATTCGTTTTCAGGTGAACGTAGTTTTAATTCTAGTTTAGTTCTTTTCCTGCTTTTTATTTCCTTGGTCGAGATTGACGATATGCGAGGGAATTAGGAGAAATTGGAAAGTATATCATTGTAAATAGCGTGGAGAGCAGAGCACCTTCGAGCTACTTTATTTTCATAGACGGTTCGGAGATTAATGGAAACAAAGTGACGAAAGCTGTGCAATATCTTCTTGGACACACTGACTGTTAACTGCTTTAAAAGGATATTTCTGTAGGAAAAGGGAATGAATTTCAGTTAGTTGCAGCTACTATACCGAGCACCCCATCGATCACTGGAAACTTAAATTAACCCTCTATGACGCCATCTTAGTTGAGACTTACATCCACTCACTGAGAGAGATATTCTAACGTTTGGTTTATAACTTTTTAATATATAATGTACGGTGCTGGGGCATGAAGTTGTCTTGTACAGAGTTGTCACGTAGGCTAGTCAGTTTTACATACATTAATCCATCTTAATTTACATATTATTTCAGTAGATATTGTCCACCCTTATTTTTCAAAGTTCTAAAAGGAACTTCGAAAATTTACAAGAGGTAAAACATATCTTAAACTTATTTCTAAATTAAAAAATTACTAGCTGTTACTGAAAATTATAATTTACTTATGTTAAAATGTACCAATAATTTTCAAAAAGTTTATAAATTATTGTATTTATCGTTAGTAACAAATTAATAATGTTAATAACAGATTATTCACGACGAAAATTAATAATAAAAGTAAGAAAATAAATAAATTTGTGACTATTGCATGAATTTATAACTTATTTGTTATTATTGAATGTATCTATAATTTGCAAAAAGTTTATAAATTATTACACTGATTGTTAATAACAAATTGCTTGCAATATAAATTTGTAATAAAAGTGAAAAAATTAATATTTTATTGGTTATCATTTGAACTTATAACGTAGTTATGTTAAAATGTACAGTTAATTTGCAAAAAGTTTATAAATTATTCTCCCTATTGTTAATAACAAATTAATATTGTTATTAACAAATTGCTTACAACGTATATTTATAGTAACAATAAAGAAATTAATAAATTATTGGCTATAACAGCGAAAAAATAGCAATTAGTGGAATCGGTAATGTTCGGAAATTTCCGTCGATTTTCGGCCGATCGGCGGCTATATAAGGAGGGCCGCTCCGCTGCTCGAGTCATTTGTCGGTTCGACTTCGGAAGAGTCACGTCTAAATTTTTAAGTGCGCGTAAGGGGTGGGGGTTCGAAATGAGGTTGGGGCTGGCTACCCCATCCTCACCTCACCCCATTTACTAATAATTTTTGTTTTATTTTCAGGAATTAATTTTTTTTTGTTTACAGGTATTAATTATTTTTTATTTTTTCAGGATTTAATTATTTTTTAATTTTTCAGATTTCTTTTTCTTTTTCGTTTATTTCCACTTGAGCATTCGAATATTTCGCATAATATTCGAATGTTTCGTCGTTGGTTTTTTTTATTTATCATCGTTGGAATATTTATGTCTCAGATTTGGAGTTTCTTTAGGTTTTTCTTTTCAGCTTTTAATTATATTTTTATTTCAGGTTCTAATTATATTTTTCTTCCAGGTTTTAATTATTTTTCTTATTTCAGATTTTATTTTTTCGTTTTTATTCATTTTCATTCGAACATTCGAATATTTCGTGTAATATTCGAATGTTTCGTCGTTGGTTTGTTCATATCTCGTAGTTGGTTTGTTTCTCTCTCATCGATGGGTTGTTCCTTCCACTTGGTTAACCTTCATGGTTTCTATTCCTTCGTTTTCTTTCCTCTTACTAATCCGTTTCCTTTCAGGATATATTAACCATAATATATTCTGTTTTAGCTTTTAGTGAAGTCCTCGAGACTTTATTTGGGACGCATCAATGGGCGACGCAAGACGCGTGCATTTAGACCTAAGTAGTTATAAGATAGATCACTAGACTAAGTATCATGTGCGCGTTATCCGTACAAAGGTAAGCTACCTAACTTGGAGCGAAGTATTTCAATTCTGTATTATCTTCTTATCCCTGTCGCTTACCAAATAGAACATAATTGTTCTCGCGATAATCGCGATTGTTCTTAAGTACGGACTAGCCTGCACGACGTACTCCCGTGTACTCGACAACTTCACGTCTCATAAGTCATCCTCACGACTCGTCTCCGACACTCATTTCCAGCCACTGTCAACCTCGTCATGCATCGAGTTCCAGGGTGGCCCTCATGTCTTGTACACGAGAGTACGTCTCGTAGGCTAGTCGGTCTTTCGAATAATCGAGATCTCGTTCGGTCGCGTCGCGATTTTTCACTTGCTCGCGTTTTTCGTATTTGATTCCCTATTTTTACGGGAACTTAGAAATATTAGAGTCTGTTAAAATATAATATATTAGTGTTGCGACAGTAGAGTTGTAGTATATCGAATCGAAGTACCCTTTGTAAGACACGAAATATGATAAAGTGTCAGTAGATTCTCTTTAATTTCTTTCGCTCCAAGTTAGGTTAGGGTGCCTTTGTTACGGATAGCGCCAGCAGGCTGCGCCATTAGGGCGTATGTCGGGTCTCGATGCGTAGCCACCTCCTCGTGGTGAGACCTGGTAATTGGTATCGTTTTCCAAAGAATAATTTTTTGAAAACGATACCAAGCTGAGAGCTACGCACAAAGTTTAAGATATTTCCTATCTTTTGTAAATTTTCGATGTTTCAGTTAAACATTTGACGATTTTTGAGGCTGCGAGAGGTAAGTGGACGGAATTCTTAGCAACGACATCATTCAAATACAGTTATAGTTCACAAAAATGTATAAATAATCCAATTTCTTATTAATAATAAAATGTTCATAGCGTAAATTTATAATACAAGAAAAGAATTAATTCATGGGTTATTACTTGAACAATATCATACTAATGTTTAATTGTACCTGTAATTTACAAAAGTGTAAATATTATTACACTTATTTCTAATAACAAACTGGTCACAACGTAAATTTATAATACAACTGGAAAAATTACTAAATTATAAGCTGTTACTCTTATATATAACGTATTTGCATGAAAATGTATCTACAATTAGCAAAAAGTTAATAAATTGCTACATTTATTGTTAATAACAAATATTTTGCGACATATTAAATGTATTTGTTAAAATGTATTCGTAACTTACAAATAGCTAATAAATTAATAAATTTATTGTTAATAACAAATTAAAATCCATGATAACAAATAGTTTGCAATGTATATTAACGATAAAAGTCAAAAAAGTTAATAAATTGTTAGTTACTACTTAAACAAACAACGTATTTGTGTTAGAATGTATTTGTAACTTACAAAAAGTTAATAAATTAATAAATTTATTGTTAATAACAAATTAAAATCATTGATAAAAAATAGTTTGCTACGTATATTAACGATAAAAGTCAAAAAAGTTAATAAATTATTAGCTACTACTTAAACAAACAACGTATTTGTGTTAGAATGTATTCGTAACTTACAAAAAGTTAATAAATTAATAAATTTACTGTTGATAACAAATTAAAATCATTGATAACAAATAGTTTGCAACGAATATTAACGATAAAAGTAAAAAAAGTTAATAAATTATTAGCTATTACTTAAACAAACAACGTATTTGTGTTAGAATGTATTCGTAACTTACAAAAAGTTAATAAATTAATAAATTTACTGTTGATAACAAATTAAAATCATTGATAACAAATAGTTTGCAACGAATATTAACGATAAAAGTAAAAAAAGTTAATAAATTGTTAGTTATTACAGCGACAAAGTAACTTTTAAAGGAATCGGTAAACTTCGGAAATTTTCGCCGATCTTCGCCCGGCCGCCGCTATATAAGGGGCCCGCGTGCAGACTCGAGCCAGTTGTCGCTTCGACTTCGGAAGGACCGCGTTAATATTCTTTCTTTTTGTTTCAGGTTTTAATTATTTCTTCTTTCAGATTCTATTTCTTTTATTCTAGATTTCATTGTTTGTGCATTCAAGTGTTTTGTACACTATGCGAATGCTTCGTCGTTGG
>NW_016909691.1:560790-563136 GCF_001483705.2 Eufriesea mexicana
TAGGCTAGTCGGTCTTTCGAATAATCGCGAACTCGTTCGGGCGCGTCGCGATTTTCTATTAGCTCGCGTGTTTGATATTTCATTCCCTATTTTTATGGGAACTTGAAAATATCTTAGCGTTGCGACAGTAGAGTTTCAGTATACCGAACCGAAACCCCTTTTGTAAGACACGAAATATAATAAAGTGTCAGTAGATTCATTTTAACTTAATTCGCTCCAAGTTAGATTAGGATATCTTTGATACGGATAGCGCCAGCAGGCTGCGCCACTAGGGCGCATGTCGGGTCTCGATGCGTAGCCACCTCCACGTGGTGAGACCTGGTAATTGGTATCGTTTTCCAAAGAATAATGTTTGGAAAACGATATCAAGCTAAGAGCTACGCACAAAGTTTAAGATATTTCCTATCTCTTGTAAATTTTCAATGTTCTCTTTGAACTTAGAAAATACAGAATGGGCAATGTCTATCAAAGTTATATGTAAATGAAGAGGAATTAAGCTCAGTAACGAAAGGAATGCAAGTAAGGGTAGGTAAGTAAGTATGGTAAGTGTAAGGTAAGTATGAGGTAAGTCAAATAATTAAAATGTACTGCAAAGCATAAAAAGAATTATGCAGGGAATTCTTGGAAATGACGTAAAATCTTGGAATTGATCAGCGTGCAACTTCCTATCATGTAATGTTACCCTAATACAAAGTCACAAAATCGGTCGAGAATTTTTCGCCAATGCTGCAAGGTATTGTCTCAGAATTCTTGGAAAGACGTCATTTCTTGGAACTGTCTTGGCGAGCGACCTCCTTTTATGTCATGTTATCCGGATACAAAATCGCAAAATTGGTCTAAAATTTTACACCTAGGCCGTAAAAGTATTGTACTTCCAATTCTTGGAAATGACGTCATTTCTTGGAATCGATCGTCCAGCGACCTCTTTATATGCTATGTGATCCTAATACAAAATCGCCAAATTGGCCAAAAGTTTCTCGCCGAGGCGATAAAACTTGTCTACGAAAACCTTAGGAAATGACGTAATTTCCAGGAGCTCCGTCAGTATGGACCACTTCTCACGTTATGTATTGCTGATAAAAAATTCTAGAAACATTATTCAGCGTCATCTATGATTTTGAAATGTAACACAAGCTTCGGGTCTAAAATCACAGATGGCGCTGATCGATGTAATTTGGCTTTTCATTGGAGAATTAACAAATTACTCAATTTCTAAAACTAATTTATGAACCTTTATAATTGCATCGTAAAGACACGTCCTTTACGAACTTTCTAATATAATTTTTTATATTAATTTCTTCCCAATGTATTAGTCACGTGTAATTATTCCTCGGAGTGTTTGAACTGATATCGAAGATGCTATTTTCATTAATTACTGCCTCCGACGGAATTAATTGATAAATTATATGCACATATTATAAAAACGATATCCTTAAGCATGTTCCCCTATCATTTTCGTTCATATTTCGCTTCTGGTTTGGTTCATAATTTATTATTTTTACGGACAATCGTGCCGACCGCTGTTATCAAATACCGTACGATGTCATGTAATTAATAATAACAAATTACTTAGCACCATATTATATATACAAATTGCGAGAGAATGTTGTACAACGACCCAACTTTGCAATGCAGCTATAAAAATGCATAAATTAATCGTAAAAATCGAATAATTTGCGCCTTTCTATCCGCTATCTGTCCTTATCTGAAACGTAACGAGGTTTACATGATCTCCACGGGCATTCTATACTAATGTTACTTTCCTACGCTTATAGCCCAAAGCAATAGATAAAAGAATAATCAATTTACCCAGTTTGTGAAACTAATTTACAAATTTTTACAACTGCATTGCAAAGTTGGTACTATAACCAACATTCTTACGCCAATTTCTTGCATAATTTGATGTTAATTAGCTTCTTATGGATAATTATCAGAAGGCGGTTGTGCTCTGGCTAGAACGAGTGGCATGCTTCTACGTTCAAATATTAAATTGTAAACAGGGATGTTGTATTTATAATGTATGTAAATAATTCATATATTAATAGCATGAAACATACTAGTTAATAACAAATCATTAGCATCTTCACAGAATTACAACAAATCAAGTCAATACCAAGAACATTGTGAACAGTGTTTCTGCAGTTTCCGAAGAATGTTTCCCGCATATTCGGCACTTTTGCATTGGGATAATATTATACAATATTTACTACAATTAATTTATTATCCGCACTCACCGTACTCTTCCTTACTTACATATTACTCCAACAAATACTCTCGTGACATTACGCAGTGGCCTGTCACACACGATCTCACTTCCGGCACTATTTCTCGAAAACGCGAAGAGCA
>NW_016909692.1:0-757 GCF_001483705.2 Eufriesea mexicana
CTCCGGAGCCAAGCAGTACATACGAGATGACAGCAGGGCGCTGAAGTCCACCGAATAACAGAGAAAAAGCGCAAAAGACAAAGTCAACCTAACCAAACGTAGCCTAACCTAACCTAACCGCACGTAACCTAGCTCAAGTTATAATGCCACGACCGCTATAGCAGCTGCAGCCAGGGAAGGGTGCAGTATAGTAGGCCAATAAAGAGCGCAGAAATCCACAGAATGGCACTGTACAGCACAAGTGTCAAATTTAACCTATCCTAATTTAACCAAACGTAACATACCCAAGCTAACAAAACACAACCTAACCTGGCTACACCACTATTGTTGCCCTCCACGAGCTAAGCAGATCATATTAGAGGAGGGTACAGCGCAGATATCCATAGAATCGCAGTGCATAGCACAACAGTCGTAGCTACCGTATCCTAACATAACGAAACGTAACAAAACCGAACGTAGCACCGAGACCACCATTGCAAGCCTCCCAGAGCCAAGTAGAATAAACTAAAGCAAAGTAGAGTGCAGTAATCCACCGCATTGCAGTATTTAGCAAAAAGGGGAAGATATCATAACCCAACGTGTCCTAACCTAGCCTAACCGAAGGGAGCGTAGCTCAACGTAAGGTGCCGATGTTAGTGTTGCTGGCCGCCCCAGAGCCAAGCGGAGCTAATTAGATCAATGTAGGGCGCAGAGATAAACCTACTTGCACTGTACATTTCAAAAGTCAAAGCTACGCTGTCCTAGCCTATCCAAGCGT
>NW_016909693.1:0-542 GCF_001483705.2 Eufriesea mexicana
TTGCTAAGGTTATAACACGCCAAAAGTATCTTTCCTCCTCATTTATGCAAGAAAAGTAGCGCAGAACGATATTATTCGAAAATGTCAATAAAATTGAATTTTCCAGCCAGATTCTATAGTATTGCAATGGTTACAGGCTGCCAATATAATCTTTCCTCCTCTTTTATCCAAGGAAAGTAGCTCACCACGATATTAGTAGAAAGTGTCAATAAAATTGAACTTTCCAGTCAGATTCTATAGGATTGCAATGGCAATAGCACGCCAATAGAATCTTTAATCCTTGTTTGTGAAAGAAAGATAGCTCACCACGATATTAGTCGAAAATGACATTAAAGTTGAATTTTCCAGACAGATACTTCTGCATTGCAATGGCTATAGTACGCCAAATGGATCTTTCCTTCATACTTATGCCAGGAAGCTAGCTCACCACGATATCAGTCGAAAATGTGAATAAAATTGAGCTTTCCAGGCCGATTCTGCAGCATTGCAACGGCTATAACACGCAAAAAGGATCTTTCCTCCATACTTATGCCAGGAAGCTA
>NW_016909694.1:0-1865 GCF_001483705.2 Eufriesea mexicana
GAAAATGTCAATAAATTTGAATTTTTCGACCACATTCTATATCACTGCAAAAGCAATAGCACGCCAATAGTATCTTTCCCCCTTCCCTATGCAAGGAAGTTAGGTCACCGCGATATTAGTCGAAAATGTCAATAAAATTTTATTTTCGAGGAGGATTCTATAGCTATGCAATGCCTATAGCACGTGAATGGAATGTTTCCGACTTATTTATGCAAGAAAGTTAGCTCACCACGATATTAGTCGAAAATGTCAACAAAATTGAACTTTGCAGCCAGATTCTATACCATTGCGACGGCTATAGCACGCCAATTGAATCTTTCCTCCTTATTTATACAATAAAGTTTGCTCACCACGATATTAGTCGAAAATATCAATAAAATTGAATTTTCCAGGTAGGTTGTAAAGCTTTGCAATGCCTATAGCACGCCAAAAAATCTTTCCTCTTTCCTACGCAAGGAAGTTAGTTCACAACGATATAAGTCGTAAATGTCAGTAAAATTGAATTTTCCAGCAACATTCTGTAGCACTGCAATGCTTATAGCACGCCAACAGAATCTTTTCTCCTTATTTTTGCAAGAATGTTAGCTCACACCGATATTAGTCGAAAAGGTCAATAAAATTGAATTAGCCATACAGATTCTATAGCGTTGCAATAGCAATAGCACGCCAATAGAATCTTTCCTCCTAATTTGTGCAAGAAAGTTAGCTCACCACGATATTAGTCGAAAATGACAATAAAACTGTATTTGCCATACAGATTCTATAGCTTTGCAATGACTATAGCACGCCAATAGTATCTACCATCCTTAATTATGCAAAAAAGATAGCTATATTTACCATCCTTAATTATGCAAAAAAGATAGCTCCCATCGATATTAGTCGAAACTGTCAATATAATTGAACTTTCCAGCCTGATTCTATAGCATTGCAATGGCTATAACACTCAAAAAGCATCTTTCCTCCTTACTTACGCAGGGAAGTTAGCTCACCAAGATATTAGTCGAAAATGTGAACAAAATTGGACTTTCCAGCCAGATTCTATAGCATTGCAATGGCTATAACACTCAAAAAGCATCTTTCCTCCTTACTTACGCAGGGAAGTTAGCTCACCAAGATATTAGTCGAAAATGTAAACAGAATTGTATTTTCCAGCCACATTCTATGTCATTGCAGTGGCTGTAGCAATCAAAAAGTATCTTTCCTCCTTGCTTATGCAAGAAGGGTAACTCACTACGATATCACTCGAAAATGTCAATAAAATTGTATTTTCCAGCCACATTCTATGTCATTGCAGTGGCTGTAGCAATCAAAAAGTATCTTTCCTCCTTGCTTATGCAAGAAGGGTAACTCACAACGATATTAGTCGAAACTGTCAACAAAATTGAACTTTCCAGCCAGATTCTATAGGATTGCGAAGGCTATAGCACGCCAATTCAATCTTTCCTCCGTATTTATACAATAAGGTTGGCTCACTACGATATCACTCGAAAATGTCAATAAAATTGTATTTTCCAGGAAGATTCTATAGCTTTGCAATGCCTACGGCACGAAAATAGAGCCTTTCCTCCTTATTTATGCAAGAAAGTTAACTCTCACCGATGTTAGTCGAAAAAGTCAATAAAATTGTATTTTCCAGCCAGATTCTACAGGACTGCAATGGCTATAGCACACCAATAGAATCTTTCCTCCTTATTTATGCACGAAAGTTAGCTCACCACGATATTGGTCGAAAATGTCAATAAAACTGTATTTTCAAGGAAGATTCTATAGCTTTGCAATGACTAGAACACGCCAACAGAATGTTTCCGACTTATTTATGCACGAAAGTTAGCTCACCACGATATTAGTCGAAACTGACAATATAA
>NW_016909695.1:0-1736 GCF_001483705.2 Eufriesea mexicana
TCACAAGGACAATACTTTTACAGCCTATATGGACAATACTTTTGCCGCTTCTGGACAATATTTTTCCCACTTTTGGACAATACTTTTGCCGTTTCTGGACAATACTTTTGCTGTCTCTGGACAAAACTTTTGCTACTTCTGTGGACAATACCTTTGCAGCTCGGCCGTTAAATTTTCGACCGATTTCGCGACTTTGTATTAGGATAACATAACATGATAGGAGGTCCCTCGACGAGACAGTTCCAAGAAATGACGTCATTTCCAAGAATTCTCGGGTAACGCTTCTGTAGCTTGGCCGTAAAATTTTCGGGCGATTTCGCGATTTTGTATCAGGATAACATAACATGGCAGGAGGTCGCTCGACGAGACAATTCCAAGAAATGACGTCATTTCCTAGAATTCTCGGACAATACTTTTGCAGTTTCAGCGAGATATTTTTGACCGATTATACGATTTTTTATTAGGATAACATAACATGAAAGGGGGTCGCTCGTCTAGTCAGTTCCAAGAAATCTCTGAACAATAATTTTGCAACACGGCGAAAAATTTTCGGCCAATTTTACCGCTTTGTATCAGAGTAACATAACATGATAGGAGGTTGCTCGTAGACCTATTCCATGATTTTATGTCATCTCCAACAATTCTCTGGACAATACTTTTTCTACTTTGTAGTACATGTTATTAATTTTACTTACCTTATACTTGCCTTGCTTACTTACCTTCCCTTACTTGGATTCCTTTCCTTACTTGCAAGGAATGTGCAAGTCCTTCGGGTGACCGATTTAATTGAAACTTTGCAGCTTTGAAGATCTCGTCATGCAGTTGAAGAAAATATATTATTATAGCTGCAAATATTAAATAGTTTTTAAGATATTTGCGATTAAAGTTTTATTACAACGTTCATCAAATATTTATTTCCAGTGTGTTTCAAGTTAAGTTGTAGCGTGACTGGGACGATCGAGAATTGAGTAATGAAGGACTGAGGTTCGATTCCCGTCCATAGTTTTGATAATTTTTGTAAATTTATTTTTTGTTTTGTATTTATTTTTCGCCTATGAATACATTTTCAGTACACAATTATAAATAAAATTTGTTAATAAAAAAATTATTTTTTACGCTTTTTATGCTAGTATATAATTATTACAAAATAATAATAATATTATGCAAGAAAAATACTTTTCTACAGCTATCTTATTTACTACAGAAAATACAAAACTATCGCTCGTGTAAGTATTAATTATTAAATTAAACATTGTATAAGAATGTTGCCCATAATTCCAACTTTGCTGTGCAGCTATAAATATTCATGAATTAATTAGAAAAACTTGGGAATTTTTTAATTTTCTACTGCCGAATAACTAAAAATTTTACCGCCTGCGATCGGCGCCATCTATGATTTGGGCTCAAAAATCAAGAAAATAATAAGAATATAGAATAGGCAAGGAGGTCGTCGAAGAGCTCGTCATATGACAGACAAGGACAGAAAGGGGATAGAAAAGGATAGAAGGGCTCTGACAGTGAAAAATTAATAAATTACTCAATTTCTGTAATTAATTTTTGAACTTTTATAATTTCATTGCAAAGCTGGAACTCCAGGCTACATTCTTATATAATTTTCGTAAAGAATTTAACTCTAAATTGTTAGTTATTAATTTTTGTTTGATGGCGTCTATGATTTCGTAACGGCGGCCATCACGATCTTCCGTGAAAATATTTAATACTAAACTAAACTAGAA
>NW_016909695.1:1870-3718 GCF_001483705.2 Eufriesea mexicana
GACAGTGAAAAATTAATAAATTACTCAATTTCTGTAATTAATTTATGAACTTTTATAATTTCATTGCAAAGCTGGAACTCCAGGCTACATTCTTATATAATTTTCGTAAAGAAATTAACTCTAAATTGTTAGTTATTAATTTTTATTTGATGGCGTCTATGTTTTCGTAACGGCGACCATCACGATCTTCCGTGAAAATATTTAATACTAAAGGAAACTAGAATCAAAATGTAATCTAAAGTTATATGAGAAGATTCGCAAGAACATTGTTTTTATATTGAGTGAATAAAGTTTCATAAATTAATTGCGTAAAGGATAGTAATTAATGAAAAACCAATGGCGTCTTCGACAATGTTCGATAACAATTCAAACACTGCGCAGAACAATTATTAATAATTAATTAATTGGGGACAAATTTCTATCGAAAAATAAATTGGAAAGTTCTTAAAGGATCTGCATTTACGATGCAGTTATAAAAGTTCATAAATTATTCACGGATATTGAGTAATTAGTGAATTTTCCATTGCCGATTTGATTTATTAAAATATATTCAGAGCACATAACCAGAGTTAGTAAACTGACATCAGAGCCATCAGAGCCAATGGAAAATTCATTAATTACTCAATATCTGTGATTAATTTGTGAACTTTTATAATACCATCGTAAAGCCAGATCCTTCACGAATTTTCACATATATTTTTCGATATAAATTTGTCCCTAATTAATTAATTATTAATTATTGTTGTACGGTGTGTTTCAATTGTTCTCGAACGCCATTGATTTTACATTAATTACTATCCTTTACACAATTAATTTATGAAACTTTATGCACTCATTATAAAAACAATGTTCTTGCGAATTTTCTCATGTAACTTTAGATCACATTTTGATTCCAGTTTCGTTTAGTATCAAATATTTTCGCGAAAGATCGTGATGGTCGCCGTTACGAAAACATAGACGCCATCAAACAAAAATTAATAACTAACAATTTAGAGTCAAATTCTTTACGAAAATTATATAGGAATGCAGCGTGAAGTTCCAGCTTTGCAATGAAATTGTAAAAGTTCACAAATTGTTTACGGAAATTGAATAATTAATAATTTTTCACTGCCGGAGCCATTTTATCCTTTTCTATCCCTCCTCTGTCCTTGTCTACCACGTGACGAGCTCTTCGACAACCTCCTTGCCTATTCTATATTCTTATTACTTTCTTGATTTTTGAGCCCAAATAATAGATGGCGCTGATCGCTGACGGTAAAATTTTTATTTATTCGGCAGTAGAAAATTAATAAATTCCCAAGTTTTTCTAATTTCAAAGAGAACATTGAAAATTTACAAGAAATAGGAAATATCTTAAACTTTGTGCGTAGCTCTTAGCTTGATATCGTTGCCCAAAGGAAAACGATACCAATTACCAGGTCTCACCACGTGGAGGTGGCTACGCATCGAGACCCGACATGCGCCCTAGTGGCGCATCCTGCTGGCGCTATCTGTATCAGAGGCACCCTAATCTAACTTGGAGCGAATTAAGTTAAAATGACTCTAATGACACTTTATTATATTTCGTGTCTTACAGAAGGGGTTCCGGTTCGGTATACTAAAACTCTACTGTCGCAACGCTAAGATATTTTCAAGTTCCCATAAAAATAGGGAATGAAATATCAAACACGCGAACTAATAGAAAATCGCGACGCGCCCGAACGAGTTCGCGATTATTCGAAAGACCGACTAGCCTAGGCGATGTACTCCCGTGTACAGAGATAACTTCATACCTCGGCACCCTCCCGATCGGGCCTAGCTCAATTCCAGTCACTGTCGCACTCGCCAAGACTTACACGTGGACCAAGG
>NW_016909695.1:4264-11599 GCF_001483705.2 Eufriesea mexicana
AACCAACGACGAAGCATTCGAATATTATACGAAATACTCGAATGCTGAAACAAAGACAAATAGAATGAAAGAAATATAATCTGGAGAAAGAAAAATAATTAGAACCTGAAAGAAGAAATTATTATTAAATTATTCAAGAGAGTGGACAATGGTCACTGAATAGCCATTGATCTAGCCAACGATGATATATAAATAAACCAACGACGAAGCATTCGTATATTGTACAAAACACTTGAATGCACAAACAATGAAATCTAGAATAAAAGAAACAGAATCTGAAAGAAGAAAGATAATTAAAACCTGAAACAAAAATAAAAAATATTAACGCGGTCCTTCCGAAGTCTAAGCGACAACTGGCTCGAGCCAGCACGCGGGCCCCTTATATAGCGGCGGCCGGCCGAACATCGGCGAAAATTTCCGAACTTTACCGATTCCTTTAAAAGTTACTTTTCCGCTGTAATAACTAATAATTTATTAACTTTTTTGACTTTTATCATTAATATACGTTTCAAACTATTTGTTATCAACAATTTTAATTTGTTATTAACAATAAATTTATTAATTTATTAACTTCTTGTAAGTTCCGAATATATTCTAACACAAATACGTCGTTTGTTTAAGTAGTAGGCAATAATTTATTAATTTTTTCACTTTTATTATAAACATACGTTGCGAGCAATTTGTTATTAACAATATTAATTTGTTATAAACAATCAGTGTAATAATTTATAAACTTTTTGCAAATTATAGTTACATTTTGACACAAATTCGTTCCAAGTTCAAGTAATAGCTAGTAATTCCTTAATGTTTTCACTTTTATTATAAATTTAAGTTGTGAACAATTTGTTATTAACATTAATAATTTGTTACTAACGATAAGCATTAGAATTTACGTATAATAGTATAATTATGTGTAATTATTACTCAGAATGTTTGAACTGATGCCGATAATACTATTGGTTTTTTATTAATTACAATCTTCTATGCAATTAATTTATAAATTACATGCACACATTAGAAAAACAATATTGGGAACATTCTCATATCATTTTTGTTCTTATTTTGCTTCTAATTTTGTTCATAATTAATTATTCTGTTGGACCATCGCGCTGATCGTTGTTATCAAATCACCTACGTCGTCAAGTAAATAATAATAACAAACTAATTAGCGTCAAATTATGTGCAAAAATTGTATAAGAATGTTGCACAAGGAGCCAGCTATGCGATACAGTTATAAAAATTCATAAATTAATCGCAGAAATTGTATAATTTGTTAACTTCTGGAGAAAAATTAACAAATCATTTAATTTCTGTGATTAATTTATGAACTTTTATAATTACGTTTAAAGGCGTCGAATATCCAAAGATACGCCTTTACAACGCAATTATAGCAGTTCATAAATTAATCGCAGAAATTAAGTGATTTGTTAATTTTTCTACAAGTGAAGAGGAGAGTGCATAGGAAATGAGAAAGAATTGCAAACAAATGCTGGAAGCATTGTTGTGTCCATGCAGGTGAACCTGCATCACGAAAATCATGTAAGTATTTGTATTAACATAACCTTTATTTGTAATTAAATAGCGTAAGTTATGAGCCATTGGTTTCCCACTTTTCAGTAGTGATAGCAGAGCTTGGTTGTGGAAAGACAATATTCTGTTGAAATAAACAGGTACGTGCAACAATAGAAAAATATTGGGCTCATGGAATATCACCAGCGTTGTGTCATTAGGTGTCAAGGCGTATATTTTATGAGAAAAAATTGATGCTGCAATACAAGTATGTTATTATATGTGTATTGTATTCTAGATCAGCTAAAAATATAGCATACAAAATAGAAATCTTTGATGGTCAAATGGGGATTCAGAAAATGGAGATGGCTTAGGCAGACAAAAAGGAGTGAAATTAATTTATTTGATGGCCTCTTATAATAGCTCAATATAGAGAATACAATGAGATTGAAAGGTATGTTATATTCCCTATCTAAATAAATATTAGTATTAATGGTCAAAGTCAATGATCATTACTAATGTGTTTAATTTCAGAATTATGGAGCTGAGGTATGTAAAGAAAGGAGAAAGGTTTGAATGAAAGCAGTGTGAAGAGGAAATACATATTATGTCGAATCAAGAAACAGAAAGGGGGCATCATATGTATTAACAAAGAAAGCTGTAGGGCATGGACATATTAGGATAATTGAAGAGATGAAGAATGGACACATGGTAATAGTTGTAAAAGTTAAATATATATTGAATATAGTGTAATTGTTGCATTAATATGTAAAAATATTTATAGGAACTTGGAAACTATAAAAGCAACAGAAATAATGGGGCTGTGGCGAATGGAATTGATTGGATCAATAAAGTCAACGTTAGAAGGAGGTAAAATATCTTATCTGTTGATGATTATTCGAGAAGAGAACCATTTGATTGACTGATTTTTAAATGACTAAAGATTTAATATGAAATATTATTGATGAAGGATTTTTTTATTATAGGAGACTTACGAACATGGGTAATATTTATATCCAAGAGCCAGCCACTAAGGGTAAAGTAATAAGTATTAGTTAATAATATTTTAATGGATTGTATATCTGTTTTTAGAAATTTAACCAATATACAATATTTACTGTTTAAATTTCTATATTAATTTATTAAATAATTTCTAATTTGAATTACAACAACAAATAATAAATTTTAACAAATTTGATTTTAAAAGTATTTTAAATTAATCAATCTAATATATTTGTTATAACTAGGTTATAATGAAAACAACTGTTGGTGATATTGAGTTAGAATTATGGGCAAAAGAAACTCCCATGGCATGTAAAAATTTTACCTAATTATGTATGGAAGGTTATTACCATGACACTATATTTCATAGAATTATGCAAGGATTCATAGCATATGGTGGTAATCCCACAGATATAGGAGAAGGTGGTAAAATATATGGAAAACCATTTAAAGTGAGACTATATTTAAAAATGAAATAAACTCTCTTTTTATTCAAAAATAATTATGGGATTTATGTGTTTTAGGGCAAATTTTATACAAGATTAGCATTTTATACAAGAAAAAACGCTTGTACATGAGGTAAATTTAATGCTTACAAGAAAATATATCAAGAATTCATATAAATATAATATTTCCTCTTTTTTGTAGAATAATAGACTACTTTATCCTTCAAGATTGATAAAAACTAATATTGAACAATCCATTTTCTGATATTAGACCAAAAATAATAGTACAGGAAAGTGAAGAGGTAAAGGACAGTTCAAAAACTAAAACAGCAACAGTAAAGTAAAAATCATACATGTTTGCAGCATTTACTCCTCATACTATTATTCTTTGCAATGAAAAATTTTTTTTAAAGAGATTTCAATCTGTTATCATTTGGTGAAGAAGCGGAGGAAGATGAAGAAGAATCTGTGATATTGAATAAAAAGTTTTGTGGTAAGGGCAAATCAGCTCATGATCATTTAACTGGTCCAAAATTAAGCTCACAACCAGCTGTTGAACCATCTGGACTTGCAAATAAAAAAAGGAAGGAAGACCATAGTAGTGATTGGAAAATGACAACGAAGTAAAAACTCAAGAAGAATTAGAAGTTTTAAAGAAGGAGAAGGAGTTAGTTTATTGTTTACATTATAACTATGTTACAGAAAGTAGGAATTTTTATTGACTATCTTATATTTATACTTTCAGAGCAATGAAGTAAAAGATAAAAAATAAATTGAGAGATGCAAAAAAGGAACCGAAGAAAGTAGAAAATTATAAAATAGATGATGTTAAAGATGATAAAGATATACAGGAAAATGAATAGGGAATAAAGAACACCTTATGAGGTTTAGCACAAGAGAAAGCCGAGGAAATGCATGATAAGAGAGATAGGTGGAAGATAAACCAATATCTAGAATTATTAGGATAACTCATGTATTTGAATAGAATCATTTGCAGTAGCGTGTATGTCTTTAAATATTGTTACATATATATGGTCATTATACTTACAATTATTACGTGATATGTATTACGAAACATTTTTTTTTCGCAACGGTCCGTGATACGAAAATCTACACAGATTCTAATGTCTATATGTCATTGTTTATTATGTCCCTAACGATTAACGTGTATATGTGAAATTTTCAAAGTGAATAAAAAGTACCTAAGCATATAATTATTGCAGTTTCATTTTCTTTTTACCAAGAACAAAATCACACATCTTCATCTGTGACTTCATGTTCGTTTATAATTAATTCATCAACTTTTAAAATTGCATCGTAAACAGCTTTAGCGAGCTTTCAAATATAATTTTGGATATGAATTCGTTGTTATTTAAATCATTATCGGTGATTATTGCATAGAGTGTTTGAACCATTGCCGAGGACACTAATGGTTTGTCTTTCCATTAGTATAATGGAATAATTAATAATTTCAGTTTATGAATTAATTATAGAAATTTGGAATTTCTCGCAACAGAAATATATTTATATTTGCTTCAATGATATTATTAAATATAAGAGACATCGTTTGATATTGTACATCGATACTTTATCTTATAGCTATTTCAAAGATGCAACATTTTCCCGCTACAAAAATATCAAGCATATCCGGCTACAACCAACTTCCAGTTGGCGGCAAGCGGGCATAGCGGTAACAAATGGTGTAATAGTCTTACGCGTCAAAGTGAAACATTAAATCTTAAAACGTTTCGTGAGGTAGTGATATTGATGATTGATGTTATAATCATTTTACGAAGTTCAAGATTACTAACTATGAACATTTCTTCCGAAGTAATATACTATATGTGAAAAAAGGGATCTTGCATAGCACAAATCGTACATGTGGAAAATGCATGTGGAAAATAAAGTGGTGTGAGTGAGGGATCCTATAATACTACCGCATTATCCGTTACAATCCCCTGCAGAAGATTCTAGATTTCGACTAATCATTCGAATATTTGATCAACATTACTCTGAATAGTCAGTTTTTAAATAGTTTTTACAATTTTTCTTCGATCTTGACGTTCCATTGCAACATAAATATGTATTATTTCTTTTCATTCTAAATGTTAATTGCGGATTAGAATATTTCGTTACTACTGTCTAGAATAGGCTGTTCTCCAACCAGTAGGGCAATTATATTACGATTGAAGGTGCATATCTGAAACAAAGGAACGGAAAAACAAGTGCCTGTGAAAACGTTCTACACAGTATACTTTATTCTCCTATATTTCTGAAATTAGGCCTTTCGGTTAGATTTCTTCGGCATAACAGCATACAGTAATTTCTTCCTTAACGGGATTGGGTACTTTTTTTCGGTTTCGAACGTGCGTTTGCCAAAAATAGTGCCGAAAGTGTCAGTGCTTCTCAGATGGTGCTGCAGCTGCGCAGTTTACTTTTTTGGTTTCTATCTTCAAATTAGGCTTTTGAATCCGGTTTTTTTAATTTATCAGCATAGACTGAATTTTTCCTTAACGGGATTGGATATTTTTTTTCGGTTTCGAGTGTGCGTTTTCGAGAAATAGTGCCGGAAGTGTCAGTGGCTCGCAGATCGTACTGCGCAATTTATATTTTTGGCTTCTAATTTTTGAATTAGGCTTTTTGAATCGGATTTTTCCATTGATTCGCGTAGAGTGATTTCTTCGTCGTCGGGATTGGATATTTTTTTTTGGTTTCGAGGGTGTGTTTTCGAGAAATAGTGTCGGAAGTGTCAGTGGCTAGCAGATCGTGCTGCGCAATTTACTTTTTTGTCTTCTAGTTTTTGAATTAGGCTTTTTGAATCGGATTTTTCCATTGATTCGCGTAGAGTGATTTTTTCCTCGTCGGGATTGGATATTTTTTTTCGGTTTCGAGTGTGCGTTTTCGAGAAATAGTGCCGGAAGTGTCAGTGGCTCGCAGATCGTGCTGCGTAATTTACTTTTTTGGCTTCTAGTTTTTGAATTAGGCTCTTTGAATCGGATTTTTCCATTGTTTCGCGTAGAGTGATTTTTTCCTTACCGGGATTGGATATTTTTTTCGGTTTTGAGTGTGCATTTTCAAGAGATAGTGCCGGAAGTGTCAGTGGCTAGCAGATCGTGCTGCGCAATTGACTTTTTTGGATTCTATCTTCGAAATTAGGCTTTTGGATTCGGATTTTCTCATCTATCAGTGTAGAGTAGAATTTTCCCTAACGGGATTGATTACTTTTTTTCGGTTTCGGGCATGCGTTTTCCAAAAATAGTGCCGAATGTGTCAGTGCCTGTCAGATCGTGCTGCGCAGTTTACTCTTTTGGTTTCTATCTCTAAAATTATGCTTTTGACTCCGGTTTTTTTCACTTATCAGCGTAGAGTGAATTCTTTCTTAACGGGATTGGATATTTTTTTTCGGTTTCGAGTGTGCATTTTCGAGAAATAGTGCCGGAAGTATCAGTGGCTCTCAGATCGTGCTGCGCAATTTACTTTTTTGGCTTCTAGTTTTTGAATTAGACTTTTTGAATCGGATTTTTCCATTGATTCGCGTAGAGTGATTTTTTCCTTAACGGGATTGGATATTTTTTTTCGGTTTCGAGTGTACGTTTTCGAGAAATAGTGCCGGAAGTGTCAGTGGCTCGCAGATCGTGCTGCGCAATTTACTTTTTTGGCTTCTAGTTTTTGAATTAGACTTTTTGAATCGGATTTTTCCATTGATTCGCGTAGAGTGATTTTTTCCTTAACGGGATTGGATATTTTTTTCGGTTTTGAGTGTGCATTTTCAAGAGATAGTGCCGGAAGTGTCAGTGGCTCGCAGATCGTGCCGCGCAATTGACTTTTTTGGATTCTATCTTCGAAATTATGCTTTTGGATTCGAATTTTTCCATTTAGCAGCGTTGAGCGGAATTTTCTCTGATGGGGTTGGTTATTTTTTTTCTTTTCGGAGCGTGCGTTTACGAAAAATTAATTTAGGTGATGGTCTCTTATAACAACTAAATATGGAGAAATCTGTAAGATTGAAGGGTATGTTGTATTTCTGATCTAAATAAATATTAATATCAGTGGTCAGAGTCAATGATCATTGCTAATGTGTTAAGTTTCAGAATGATGGAGCTCTATAAAGACAAGAGAGAGGTTCGAATGAAAGCAGGGAGGAGTAGAGATGTATATTAAGTCGTATGAAGAAACAGGAAAGGGGTGGCATATATATTTAAAGAGATGGATGTCTGGCATGGACATGCAAATATAAGGATCATTAAAGAGGTGAGGGATGAACACTTGGTAATAGTTATAAAAATTAATGATAAATTGAATATAGGGTGTAAATGTTGTATTAAGGCAAAAATATATAGAAATATCTATAGGAACTTGAAAATTATAAAAGCAGCAG
>NW_016909695.1:12233-53341 GCF_001483705.2 Eufriesea mexicana
GGAGGTGAAAGGTACGTTTTACCTGCTGATGATTATTCGAGAAAAGAACTATTTGGTTGACATATTTATAAATGATAAAAGATTTAATATGAAATATTATTGACGAAGAATTTTTTATATTATAGGAGACTTACACATGAGTAATATTTATATGCAAGAGCAAGCCACTAAGGGTATAGTAGTAAGTATTAGTTAATGACATTTCAATGTATTGTATATCTGTTTTCAATAATTAATATATTAAATAATTTCTAATTTGAATTACAATAATAAATGATAAAATTTAATCAGTTTGTTTTTAAAAGTATTTTACATTAATGAAACTAATATATTTGTTATAGGTTATAACTAGGTTGGTTATAACTAGGTAACTGTATTCGCACCTCCATAGGATAAATTTCCACGATATGTATATTTATGTAAAAATATTTTTATTTCCTCTATATTTTTGGCTAAAATATATTATTACGTAAAAAATAAGAACGTTAAAAGATTCACTCTCATCTTATATGTTAGGTAGGAGTTTATTTGTTAACTACTTTGTATTAAAAAGTCATTCGTATTTATGTACCGAATAACGAACCTTTCTCAAATTACAAGTGATTTAGAAAAGTTTCTTATAATTTTGCGATTAGTATAAAAAAAATCTATGAAAACATATACATGTTATACATATAAAAAATAAGATCTATTGGACGATGATTTTAACATCTATTACAGATGTCTACGTTTCTTATAAAACTACTGTGCGTTCGAGGAAGGGAGGCACGCCGTGTTTACATCCTCACGGCTTATTAACTCCGTTGAAACGAAGATCATCAGTCACCGTTTTCGGCCAATAGCGATCACTGCCTGTTATCAGGGGTGTGTCAGCGAAATTAATCAGCTGTGAGAATATAAACGTGCTGTTCCTTCTTTCCTGGAACGCACAGTAGATGTGCAAACAATGGCTAACAATTTACACGGCGGTAAAATCTCACTTACGTGTTCCCGATATATAGTTTACTGTTCTGTCAACATTGAAGATTACCCTAATATTGTTTCTGTATGGTTTCTATCTCGGAAAAATTTACAGAATACGTCACTATGTAGCAAATTACAATAAAAATATCAATTATTATCTATTTGAAAATAATTTTAATTCGATTAAGCGAAATTAATGTTGAAATGAATGTATCTTTACTAAATGTCATTTGTTTAAGTCTTAACACGTAGAGGTTGGAAAATAGTAAATAAAGTAAGGTTAGTAATATTAAAATGAAATAAAATTTTTGCATATGAATGCAATGTGATTAATACAAGTTTCTATAATAACAAACTCCACATTGTGAATCATAAACGATTGATATTATTTGTTATATAAATGATACAATAGATTGCTAATTGTATCAATACGTAACTAGTAAACATAATACAATTATGACTGAAGTATGTACAAAATATTGCCAATTAAATGCAAATTTGATTAGATTACTGCATAATTAAAAAATTTGTTAAACCGATAGAAAATAACACAAAAATATTTGTATTATATATATATTATAACTGAGACATAATCTACTTACATACATATGTATATTAATCAAAATAACATCCACGAAAATTTTTACATTTTTGCTAACAATTTACACGATCATTTATGTCTTCCTTAAAAATATTTTAGTTTTAGAATTAACACTTTTTGAACGCTTCTATAATCATTATTTTTATTGTTAAATGTTTTAAGTTTAGAAAACGGTATTAATGACACTTTATTGGAGATCACTATGAAAAATAAATGTAATCAATTTTCAGGATCAGGATATATCAAAATCGATACAAGGATGAATAAATACATATTACAGAATTAAAACCACTATTAAATTAATGGAAAATTAAGATATTTAATCATTCTTTTAAATAAGATATCATTATATTACATACTATGTAATAAACAAAATCACTTAATCAATAGTTTCTATAAATAAAGATTGTCATTACAAGTAAATAAATATATATACACAGTCAAACTTTATCGTTAACTGAAATAATTCTTTTTAAGAAAAAATGACCAAATTTAATTATTTTTCTAACTCTTGTAAAATTTATTTACATAAAGTATACTTCCAAACAAAAACATTTTATAACAACTTTTAACAAATAAATTCATCTTAAAATGGTTTTTATTTAAATTAAATCTTTATTTTTACAACACTAAATATAACATTATTAAAGATTTAACTTATTGATTAATTATTCGATAAAAAATTTTAACTATAAAGAACATTACAATCGAAACTTAATTTGTTAAGAAAAAGTTGCATTAAAAAATGATCTGAAAACATGTACATATTTGCAGTTAATAAAATCGTAGAATATGTAATCGATAACTTGATTATCATAACAGTAGATAAATATAATAAAAATCTGATATCTACAATTTTAAACAAATTTGAATCGTTTGGGTACATTTAGAAGTTACCATCGTACGAATAGGTAATTTTTATTGATCCTCTATGTTTCAAAGTATTTACTTTTATCAGATATATAAATGTAACAGTCATTATCACAAAATCTCGTGAAATATAAAGTGACAGGCAGGTGTAATAAAAGTAACATTTTATTTGAAAAATTGAGACATACACAGATGCGAAAACAATGGTAGCACATTGGTAGCACCGATAAATAGACGTTGAAACGATAACATTAGGTTAGGTGTGACTACACGCAGGCTAATTAGTCCGTCACTAATTAGTCGGTAGTTAACGACAAGAAAAAGGTATCATCGATTCAGTTAAAAAGAAATTTCATTAACTTTTTCCACGTTATTATATACTTGGCCGCAACAGCTTTTTGATAAATAGTTTGAAGCACTTTTTCTCGCACTCGTTACATTTTGAAATTTTTTTTTCTTTTTTTTTTACTTTTTTTTTAAATCTTTCTTTATAAAAGGCAAGGAATTGGATGAACAAGAGCACTTCCTTGCCCCTGTCAATCATTACGACAATATATCTAAATTGGAAAGGTTATATATAAATATGAGTATCTATCTGCGATTCAAAATTTCTTAGATTTTTTCATAAAAAGACAAGAACAATTTAATCGTCAACCGTTCGGTCGCCATTTTTTTGTTCTCTCTTGACGTATAAACCGAATCGTCTCTCTATTATGTCATATTCGAAGGACGTCACATACAGAACGCGACGAGTAAGACGAATTTTCTGCTTTACAATATGGTGACAAACAATGAGTTTAGAAATATGTTAAGTGTATAATCGAAATAATCGCATTTGCGACATGTCGTAATACAGACAGGTAAAAGGAACTATCGAAAATTCAGCGGACTAACTTTCGTGGCTTCTACATGCTGTTTCAAAATCGAGGATTTAATACCAATATAATTATTATACAGATATTATACCAATGAAACTAAACATCTTACCAATAAATACAAAAAAATATACCGATATTTTTATGTACTAGTAAATAAAAGTATATGAATATATCGATTTTTTTATGTAGCCATGTGATGCAATTTTGATATTTGTGTATTTCAGTTTTTATGAGTTGAAAAAGTACTACCAATATTTACTGGTATAATACCGGTATTTTCTATTTCGGTAGAAATCCCTGTTTTAAATTCTAGTGTACTACGTATCGATTGACTTATCGATTAGTTCAATTGTATGCTCTCGGTGCTAACCAAAATACCTTCGTTGAATAATGAAAGAACTGTCAAATAGCGAATGAATGTTACAGTAATTGCACAATAATATTAGAATTCATGTAATATAAGAAAAATGGATTTTCTTACCACAGATTTTTTATGATAGTAAGAGAACTATATAAATTGCTTAATAGAATACAAATTATCTGGTATTTTATAAATACTAGATTAATTTTAATAATGACAATTAATTTTGTACTACTATGTTTCTATCTTGTTTATTAATATTATTTATACAGAGAGGTTATGTCAACTTCTCTTTTCAACTGTGTTTTATATAATTTATAAAAATGTCGTAAGAAAAATGTAATGTCGAATCGACTGTGGTATTGAATATCATAGTACTGTTATAAACATATTGAATGGTGTCAAAAAAATATTAAAGATATGAATAACACAACCACATACAAAATTTTTTTGATATATTTAAGTGTATTATTTTGGTCTATTTATCTTTTAAAATTTGTATAATTTAAACAAATTAATGTTAAATATGGTAAATAACAGTTCATTTATTCATCAGACTTGTTTAAGTAATTTAATCTATTGAATAATTTGTCCTTTGCTTAAAATAAAATTTGTTAACATTTTAATGAGAATCAGGAAAGTTCAATTTGTTGTCAGTAGAGGCAGTTTTTCAGAAAGGAGATTGCTCATCATTTATTATTTATAAACAGTTTCATTTAGTTTATGTCAGTGAGCTTTAATTTTGATAAAATAATTTAGCACAATTAAGGGAACACCAAGCAAGTGTTTAGGGCAGCACATAATATCATATTGCCAAACAGTCTGAGTCTATGTAATTGCTGGTCATGCAGTAATCTTATTATACAATTATATAGACACAATCTAATCAAAGTCAATATTTGGTGTTCAGCAGAACTGCCATCATTAATTCATAAGTCTTTTGTATAATTGACAACATGTACTATTAAGGGATCTTGTGACACAACTAACACATAAATATAATACATGAGACTTCTAGAATGTATCTTAATAAGTATATTATTAACTCTCTTGCTTTTATCCGCCAAACATTTTTATAAAGGCCTTTTTATAAAAAATGTTAATTAAAACAAAACTTCAAATTAATATAAAAATTACTTTGAGAAATTTATGTCATTCAAGTTACTCCTGAGTTGGAAAAAGATATTATACCTTATAAATAATTAAAAGTTAATTTTTTTTTTAATTTAGAGTAAGAACTGACATTTATTAATTAATAATAAATTATATAATAAACTATAAAACAAAAAGTGTAATATCTTCAGTCATTATTCTTCAAAGAAAATTATTAAATTAATTTAATTTTTTATAGTTTTTGTTTCTATTTATCCCACAGAATATATGACTAAATCTTTCATTTCCTATTATTATCTTTTTTCTAACCCTGATCACTATTCATTTTGTAGCATATAATTACATATCTTTAAAAAACGTTACTCATTTCTTTTATTGCTATTTTTTCAAATTGTTAGTTAAATATATAAATATATATATATTTAGTAATTTCATAAATATATATTGAATTTGTTACATGTACATGGTGAGCATATACTTCTATGAATAATTGTTATTGCAGAATATGTAACTATTATACTGTACTTTATACAAGTATTTGAAAAAGCATTGCATCTTATAAAAGTGTGAATATTATTTCAATTTTTTATATCTTTGATAAAGAAGATTTTTATTCGCAATTATTATTACTGAGGTTTATCTTTTGATTTGGTTCAAGTATTTGTATTATATATTAATATTAAAATGAATAACTGGTATTTTATATTATAAGTTTATAGCATCTATATTGTTTCAGTTAGGATAATGTAAATTTGAGATAGATATCTCAACTGTTAAACATTAGCTGTAGTTTATCAAAAGTAGAGTCACTAGTTGTCCCTTTTGCCATTAGAGATACACGAAAATATTTATATATTTTCAAGGCAAGAGTTGAGTAATCTTATAGTGTATATGAAATGTAACTTTTTTCAAATACTATTTATCCTCAATACAATCAAGATTACTATTATATATTTAAATGAGATTGTATCTTCCCTTTTTCTTAAAGTTGAGGCTTCCAAAATAAATTTTGTATTTTTATTTGTAAAATTATATAACTATATTATCTAATAAGATTGTAATAATATAAAAATTATGATATTCATTTATTATAGAATATTATGTGTAATAAAATTCTAACTGAAAAAAGCATTAATATTATTGATTGTTTTGAAGTGAAAAATAGTTTTGAAAAAATTTACTTTGCTATATGAAACTGTTCAACTTTAGTTTGTTACAAGAATATTATTATTTCATTAAATTGGTAATTATATATTTTACTTTTAAATAAATATTATATGTAACATTCAGATGAATAACTCATTGCAACTTGAATGATATACATTTCTTAAAATATTTTCTATTTATTATGTGCATCTGAAAAAAAAACGACATTGATTTTCCTAACATAAAAGAATGTAATCTGAAATGGAAATGTGTGTATTATACAATATTTTCCAGATGTAACAAATGCAACATTAAATTGTACAATAATGATTTTTGCAATATATGTTGGCTAAACTACAGCATAGTTATAAGAATAATATTCACTGTATCAAATGCCATTGTAAATGTCTTATATGAAAGTATTATAAGAAATTCTACCATTGGCACTAGAAAGTACTTTTAATGTTTCTTTTACTTAAGATTATAGCAAATAAAATAGATGTTGATTCAGTCATCTAACATTAACATATCTATTGGAATGAATTAAGAAAACAAATTACAAGTGCCTTTCTATTAATAATGTCAATAATAAAATTTAAACTCCATCTCTAACCGAGATATCCTTGAGCATTATATATTCATAACTATATCATTGGCACTGTTATTGTTTCCCTTGATACTTCAATTTTATTACTTTATTGAGTTTATTTGATGTTGAAAGATTAAGAATGAATTTAGCTTCAGTCTCAAGCATTGCAAACAATGGTAACATGACTGTATTCAATAAGAACAGAGCAATTATTAAACGCAAAAATAATTCCATCATACTCATGGTAGTGATATCAGAATTTTTCGAATATTCAAATAGTTTGAAAATAGAGAACCCGAAAAAACCGAACGGTTTGGAAGAAATCAAGTTTAACATCGCTATGATAAAACACGAAATGAATTAACCGTGAAAAAGGATTTACTGTATAAATAACACTAGGCCAGACTTAGCATAGATCAGCAGGGTGTTAAACCAATCCAACTCAAATTTAAGATTCACTGAACAATCATTAAACGTGTATTGCACTATTTACAGAATACGAAAGATTACGAAATCACCTACACAAAAGAACCATCGCGTTGCAATGTTACATTGACTCGACAAGACAGTGACCACCAGACATTAATGATAGGTTATGTTCAGGCAATGTCATTATTAGAGATGATGATTTATAACGTATATTAAAAACATGTGTTATGTATATTCGACAGCTATATACCGAAATACATATATTATAAGAATACGTGTATCTGTGAATTATTTCACGTATATTTAAATGCAATCGTAGTATTTTACTACGCAAGAAACTACATAAATATTGCGGAACTCGTCATGAAATATTTAAACATGTATATTAGCAACATCAGTTGTCCCTGATGATGCTTTTCAAGATACTGAAAATATAATTACTTCCAAAAGAGCTTGACTGTTACCAGAGAATGTTAACACAATAGTTTTTTTTATATTGAAACAAAGAACTCATTAAATAAATTTTATTAATAAAAATAATGTTTTATTCATTTTTATATTTAAACCTCGATACTTGTGGAACCATAGATTCTATCTGTAAATTAATCTTCCCATTCTAAAAATTTCATGAATTAAAATAAACATTCATTAATTTACATGTAACTAAATACACATAAAATAATTCACATGTCTTAATATGACACGTATTTCAGGTCATTGTTTCATGCTTAAGTGAGAAATTCAACGATAGATTATTTGCCGTGTGACTATTAAATTTATAGTAAAGACAATTTAGATTAAGTTAATCACCTGCTGCATGCTATAATAGAAAGAGTGAAAGATATATCTACAAATATCTGAAATTATAGCATAGAGTAAAAGTTTCTTAGAAAACCACGTACGGCGTATGAGCGGATAATAAGCAAAAATTACTGTAATATGCATGTGTGTGTACGATGTATTTCTTTGTCTCCATTTAATGTCGTTTGTTGGATGACGTAATGGCCATCATGAAACACGTGTCGTGTGTCATTAAAATGCAAGTATGATCCATACTTATATGCATGAGCGAATCGTCTTTTCAATTTCTAATTTTGTATTTATTCTCATGTTAAAAATTATAGTGAGCTAGTCCAATTGTCTCATAAATTTTCTTTGTTCCTACAATGCAAGAAGTTATTTCAAATTAAATATACCTAAGTTCAATATAAGATTTCATATTTATTTAAACTTATAATCTCGATTCTCAATTTTTTCCTGTATTACAAATGACAAATAAAAGTAATATACATGAAGTAAAAAGTGTCTTGAAATATAATTTAAGGCATTTTTGTTACTTGTAGAAAATTAATCGATATACGATCATTCGAGTTTCATTGTTTTTGAAACAATTACTCTCCCGACATAATTATATCTTTCTTTTATTATATAAATTCAATTAATTCTCAATTGTTTTATCGAAAAAGAAGGAGCAATTGGTGTCCTGATCTTATTAAAGGAAAAAGCTAAACCGACTAAACCGAGAGGTCTTCGATGCCACGAAGTTAGTCCACGAGGTTAAGATTCTCAGAATGCTTCCTTTCTGCAAAAGTTCGTTTCTGTTGCCATTGCGATCTGCGCAAGTTACTTTCTTAACTCCGAGGTTTATTACGGTCTACGCTTTGGCACAAAGATCGCGTCTGTGGGAACGGTATAGTAATTGGATTTGAGCTCGAGACGATTACTCGGTAGAAACTCTACTTTCAGGGACACCGGCCACTAGTCAGGTTTTACGGACTTTAAAACTTTGGACATTTGGGGAGTTTTCCGTGAGGAGCTGTTAAACTGCAGAAACCTCGTTCACAATCTACATTTGCCTTTTTTTCATCGACGCGTTCAGGCTGATTCGAGTTTCAATTATTCGAAGAACACCTTCTCGAATTATAATTGAGACAGCCTGACGACATCGTGGAGATTTAATCTTTATATATAATATATACGATAAAATTCAAAAAATACAACCGTAACTACGTTAAATCGAACGAAAGGACAACAAGATACTTCTCATTATTACTTTCGGAAACGACGTGTCGAACGTGGAGCGTTTGAACAGGTTCTCATTTATAGGTTAGGTCAACGGTTACGCTATAGACATGACTTTTGAAGAGGAAATCGGAGAATTGAACGATACATTAGGAAAATACGGTTTCTTGGGAACGCAGAAAGATTTTACATTACACATTTTCATGAAAGTGTGACACAAATAACTTCAAAGTTTCTCAATAATTTCATATCGAAATGCTGATAGGAACCGTTGTTCTATCAAGGTCGCTCTTTGATTCGTCCAACGATCGATATATGTAGTTAATAAACATTTGACCCAATAACAACCAAATCGAGGAGATTTTTATTTTTTGATCTAGCCAAGCAATCAGAGAGGTACCCTAACATTCACGAACGAGACTCGTGAACAAAACTGATAGATTTCAGTTACAACGAGAAAACACGCTCGTTAAGCGTTTATGAAAATTGATGCTTGTCGACCGACGATACTCGTGCGAACATCGTACGGGAATTACAGTATTCTTTAACATCGGAACGACACGCGAACTAACATCTCCAACGATTCTAACGTGTACCAATAACCTCTTATCGCAAACTATAAGTACACAATTAGATCTATCTCGAAAACTGATCAAGGCGAGAGTGTTAGCAACGTACAGTCTAATTTATCTATGTATTTTGTTCGTTGCTCCACATGAAATGTCGTGGAATATCAACCACCTCGACATGTCCTCGATTTGGTAAACCATCTTTTCTCGAAAGACCATCCTACACGGCGTCTTGTCTCAAAGACGATTTACTTTCGTTCAATTTACTATAGAATATAGAATTCCAGGAGCTTTCTTCAGCTGTTCCGCTCACAGGCAACTGTTACACATGGTTCCCTTCTACTCAGAGGCGTAAACCTGAAGATCAAGCTCGGAATATCTCGCGTTTCTCGCACGTGCGCCTATCATTAGCCTGCAGAAGATTATTCTCACTAATTTAGTAAAAAACCGCTTAAGCGAATACAGAGCTTCTATTCGGCGTTCATTCCTCCTCGACGCTAATGTCAACGGTTCTAACCCTAGAGGAATCTGTTGGAAGCAGCTGAAGACGCTCAGCCTCTACACCGAGCATGATGATGCACATGAAACTCTTGCCAGACGCCTGGTCTCTCGGATACATGGTGACCGGGGGGAACTTGTCCACGGTACCATCCACGTAGGCACGGAGCTTCCTGTAAACCTGCGGGAAATGCCTCCTCAGCGAAACGCCCCTCAGCTTCAGCTGCCTTTGAATATTGGCGAAGCTTATCTCCCGGATCTTCTTGGGCGTGTTCTGCCCATTGTTGCCTGGCAGCGAGGTGAGTACCAGCATCTCTGGGGATTCCATCTCTCTAGTAATGTTGCAGGGAGACGTGGACTGCTGTCTGCCCTGTGGCGAGGCGGATGACGAGGACGTGTGATGCCTATTGGCCGAGTCCAAGTGGATCTTGGCGCACCTGGACACCAGTTGACGTTCCCATTTCACGGCTCCACTGGTTGGTACCTCGCTGACCACGAAAACGGCCACGTACAACACCAGCCTGGTATCCGGATTGTACGACTTACAGAGTCTAATCACCTCGGCGTACAGCTCTGCTCCCATCTCTCTTGCCAGAAGGTCCGACCATCGGACGTACGTTGGTTCCCCTAGGTCCACGAAGCCATTCGAGATGAACTTCTCCGCAGCTTCTAGGCTAGAGAAGAAACATTTGACGGCACCACGACCGTGGAACGCGTAGCCACGTTTGGCCAGGGCCGAGATGTGTTTGAGCGTGATAGGATCTTCCTTGGCTGAGGACAACACCTGTTTGCAGAGGCTTCCAGCTCGAGAGTGCAAGCAGGTTCTCCTGTGACGCTGCCAGTGCGCTCGTCTGCATTCCCTGGAGCAGTACAGGCAGGTGCAGTTATGACAGCTTTTGTAGGTCTTCTTCGCCTCGGCCAGAGTGGCCGAGTTGTTGCATTTGTTGTTGCGGCAACGAATAACCTTCTCTGCAACGTTGCCGGCCACCACACCATTTGCCTCCTGGTTGTCGAAGGAAACTCTTCGGTGACTCAAGGGCCCGCCTCTTGACTGTGTCGCAACCGTTTTTGAGGGCATAGTGTCGCTGCCCTCGCTCTTTCGTCGCACGAGCTCACCCACGTAGTACGAGGCATGCTCCTCGGAGGCTCCTTGCACGTCCATCACGCTCCTAGCGGACTCTGCGACATTTGGCAATCGTTTGGATAATCAGAAAGCGGATAGAATTCAAGGATTCGAACTTGTGCTTACGACGGTCGTACTAAGTTTATCGTTTGGGCGGAAAGGTTCTCAAAACTTTCGTTGAATTAGATTCGAAGTTAATAATAGCATGACAAAGGGTGAAAATAAAATTTCGTTACATTTTTGTGTAAAATGTAAGACAAAGGTGCAGAAGAAATTTTTCTACACTAAATTTGAAGTTGCTATTTTTTTAATTTTTAATAATGTTTTCAAACCATCGTAAGTGATTTTAGCTGTTAAAACTAACAATTTTTCGCATGACACACATTGTATAATTTTCATAAGATTACAATAATTATTGTTGGCAAGAAAAATATACAGGCTGTTAAGGTAGTCTTTGACATCCTGTGTAATATTCAAAAAGCGTTGCAAAATAAAAATTGGTCTGTCGTTATGCATTAACATTTGATAATCTTCCATAGCAGTAACAAAAATATCAAGTATGAATGAACTATTAAGGATGAATGTGTATGATGAACAGGGCAAAGGTATGTCAAAAGCTTCAGTGAATGACAGTTTTGAATGAATGAAAAATCTGGATGTTTTAACACAAAACATTAAAATGTTTGAAGAATTGAAAAGGTTCAATACTTATGACACAACCATTTTTAAATTGTTATTGATAAAACGATTATACATTACCTTTCTATAAACTAAATTGTACTGTTTTTATGAAGACATACACAGTATATTTTTAATCTTAATATTCTTACAAATTATAGTTCTAAATCAAAAATAATTATTCTGCACACCTAACTTATTTTGGACAAGAAAGTATTCTTATCAATTTACAATTTTATTCTCACCCTGCCTAATTAAAAATACAAGGTATGCATTACATTCTTAACCACAATCTTTCTAATTTATATAATCATTATTAAGATATTGTTTATTACATTAAATAAATCAATTGATATAATATTAGTACATACAACGTTAATTCAGCCTTAGCTTAATTTCTCATTAAAATTATTTCACAGAATTACAAGAAATATGGGGTTCAATGGAAGACTGGAATGTTTGCAAAAAAGTTTCTAAAAATTTACATACATATTTCAAATTAAATAGTTGTAGATATCATTGCAACGAATACCTTGTAGACTTAATTAATATTCCATCAAGTTTATTTGACATAATTATTAACTAACAAAAATCATTTTCCCCATGCTCTCATCCACAAACGATAACGGCACGATCGAACGTATTCGAAGCGGAATGAAACGTGATAATGTTAAAGCGATGTCGTGTGCATGGAATGAACATGGTTACCATAATGCTTCCTTCTGTGATCGCAGAGTGTTAGTATCGATTGTATCCGCGACAAACGTCAGGGATAAACCGCTTGACAGGCATTTGTGTCTAGTTCGCATGGTTGCAAGTCACAGAGTGTTATATGCTGTTCGTTTTCTTTTTTTCTTTCAAAAAGATCACCCTCCCGAGTGCCTTTAATTAAAAAAAAGCTGTCGTAGTGCAAAACAAGTGTTAAAAAATTATCAACGCAAAAGTAACTGAATATAATAGAAACAGAAAAGAAAGTATAAAATAAGAAGAAATTATAGATTAAGAAACGAAGGCAAAAATCTTGAAAAAGGTCTTACGAATTTTGTATATATTTTAATGATTCGCGTCTTCTGCGTTTTCGTTGGTTGTCGTCATAAACGTAATTAGCACTCCGGGTCCCAGATTGGCCAGTTTCGGTACCAATAAATTCATCTCTGATCGATAAGCCTCGCATTGAAACGTCTGAATTCAGAGGAGGCGAGATGCTACGATTCCGCCTCCCTGAACTTTAGACGTCGTTTCTTCTCTGCAAAGGTGTAAAACAACATAAGTGCAACGGAAAAAGGAAAACGGAAGAGAAACGTCGCGACGCGTTTTCCCTTTCGACTTGCTTCTCTTTCTGTTTCGTATTTTTTTTTCGTTTCTTTTCTTTTTTTTCTCCCTTCGTCGTCAATTGTGGCTGACAATGAGATTAGCGATCTCGAGGTAAAGAAAGACTGCGAGAGAACGATGCAACAGGAAAAATAATTTTCATCAAAGATTTCCTGGTGCATCGTATCTTGTATTGGCGTTTCCTAGAATATTCTCGTGTATGGATAACTGTAGTGGCGTTTCTAATTTATAGCTTGTAGTAGATGTCAGTGTGTTGAGGTTATGTATATACATAAATTTGTGTATAAATATAGCTATATAATGTGCAATTTTTTCATATGAAAACATGTGTTTGTGTATATATATAAAATAATAATAGTATATATAGTTATTATTACTAATAATAGTAATAATAAATAGTAATATATATGTGTACATAGTTTATGGATATTTGTAAACAGTTTGTAAAAATAATGCTGATGGTCTGTAAGATATGAAGACTATACATAAAAATATGATAAGCTTAGTTCTGTTCATTTTTAGAGTTTTATGTCACTTGATTTTGTAATATTTTGTAGTCTATAACATATAACATTGATAACCTATAACAATTTAATATATAAATATTGCATTTACTATTAAAAGGAAAAAATACAATAGATGCAGAGTAAATATAAAATATGTATAAAATTTTATAAAAGTTAAGTGAATTTCATTCCAGACCTTACTTTATTACCAATTTATTATTATAAAAATGTAATGATTTTGTAAGAACACATTGTTTTATTATTGGCTAAGAGTATAATGATATAAAATATTCAAGGCATTCAATGGAAAGGTAGTTTTAATAATATGAGATTGAGTGACAGTATTGAATTTTAAAATGGCTTGTGTCATCCCTTATGGTCTTCATATGCAGATAGTTTGCATACATTGCTCGTAGACATTGTATATGAACTTTCATATTGCATGTCATACTATAGTATACTGTATGTTCATATCTTACAGAAATCTTTTGGTTACCCAGTGTTTGTAATATCCAGAAACCCTGATTGTAGTCTTATGCCTGCAAACAATGTCTGCACACAACTTTAAAATATTCTGTCAGTATCCTTTGTAAAGGTAGAACAAATTTCAGGAGAATATTTAATAGATGATGAATAACGGGCAACATTTTATCCAATTACTTATAAAGCAAGATCATAGAATATCTAAACATCAATTTTTAACAAATGTACAAATTTGTAAAAATTCTATTATAACAAACATTTCTCAATTTTATATTTTTCATTCTCTATTTATATTTGTAAAATGTACTGACATAGTTTGCAGATTTGATTTGTATCTCACAAAATTAATACATCAAAAAAATGAATCTCTTCAAAGATATACTGAAAATATTAATAAAGCAATACATTTTTTTTCTTTTTTCTAGAGATGCACATGTACATACTTATGATATAAATGAAACGCCAATACTGTATTTCTTATGAGAGAAAAATGAAAGATTATGGAAAAATATATATACAAAGAAGAGAAAGAGAGAGAGACAGAGTGTGAGAGAGAGAAAGAGAGAGATAAAAGGTAGTGTGTTGTGAGGGGTGAATGGCGACGAGGCGAAGAGAAACTCAAGCGGAGCGAATAAATTGAGGACGACATATACGCGCAGTGTGGTTTTATGATTCAACTGTTAACACGTGAATCTCATACTTCTCAATTAACACCATGACGTTGAAATGAAAGTAAGAGTAAAAAATTTCCTGTTATTTATTTTTCATATATACGCTATTATCTTTGATTCATCACATCTGTCCTTTTTCAGAGTTTAAGAATCCCTTGGACTCATTTCACATTGTCACTTGAAATTCCATATTAAATCAATGGAATGGAACGCATCATGATTCCATATTCAAATTACTGCCGATGAAAATGTGGAGGGAATTTTAAACGAACGCTCTAGATTCATTTAATTCATGAATTATTAATTTCACTCGTAATAATATTTTATGCGGAATTTGATTCTAGACTAGATCTTTTACTTTATGCGATTTAATGCAATAGGAATATTTTTTGATTTTGGTTTTTTGGTGAGAAAAACTGAAAATAAAAATTATTCTTACTCATTGGCGTAGAAAAATATAAAAATGAATAATTTATATTTTTGGTGTAAATTTGCTTTAGTAATTACTTGACTGAAAAAACATAATCATTATAAAAAGAATCCATGAAGCTACCCAATAAATAGCAAAAATTCAATAAATCAGTTCTGTATAAAAATAATACCCAATGAAATTATTATTTGAGAAGCATGAGTCATTGCAGAAATCCAATCAAGAAGTACCAAATAGTGCGATAGCTTTCTTTTTTACAATACAATTGTTGTACATACAACCTAAAGTTATCACTTAACTTTTTTTTTTTTTAACCACTGCGCGGCGCGATTGAAAAGTTGAATGTTGGTCACTAATGACCTCTAGCACAGTCAACGTATTAAGACAAGAAATTAATTTTTCTTCACTGTAATACGATTAGATTAATTCAGTGAATATCCAGTATTTGGTATAAAATTTCAACCCCGGTATTACGAAGGTTACTGCATTGCAAATGAAATTTCCAAAAATTTTTTCAACGTATATACCTCCAATCTAAAAATTAAAACATCTCTCTTTCACCTAGAAAAAGAAAAGCCCATGTTAACGGTTGTCCTCGAACCACACTGCGACTATAGAATACGAATACGCACACGCAGATATACATACATATACATAGAGATTCGCATAAGGGAAAATGGTAGATTAGAATTTTTTTGAGCCTCTCTCGAGTCCTCTCCCTCGAGAGGAACCGCTTCAGAACGAAAACTTACATAGTCCTCCTACCTTGGAGGTCTTGGCGTAGGTCGCTGCAGCTCTTCCCGGCTTTCGCATTAGCCTGGCCGACGTTAGTTCGATGGCGCATGGTGGCGGATGTGCCGGTAACGACGGGACCTGGCCCAGGACTCGGGGTACGCGACGCGGATGGCAGGCCAAGGAGGGAGTCAAGGACGTCCTCCAGGGTCGTGGAACCCGGGCTCGGTTTGTTCCGCAGAAGAGCTGCCGTCGCCATCGCCTCGTCCGTATCGCTCTGGCCCGATCCTAATCGGTTTCATGCATGGGGTCAAGAAAGAGACTGAGACATCCGCGTCATCCTCTTGGCCTCGAAACGTTTGTCCGTCCGTCATACGATACGTGGCTCAATTTCTTTTATTTATAGTTCGTCTAGTCGAATTACTCGTTCGTCAGGCAGAATTGAAATCTGGTCAGTGGGTCTCATTTTCTGTCTTGTCTTATCTTATTGGTTTTACATTTTTCGTTTCGTATGTTTGATGTGATTGGTAGAACACATGGTGGTGACGCTTCAAGTGGTCATCGATAGATGGCGTGGATGTACCTCTAATCTCTCTGTATTCGTGGATGGAACTTTTTATCAATTTCGTGGTGAGATGTTTTTTATTTTAATAAAAATAGATTAGAGGTACCTTATTTATGAATGCAAAGATACGATGCACGTTAAGTGCAAAACGTGAATGTTAACCCTCTACGATGAGGTTAGGTGATTTGGAAGCTACATATCATATAGTAATGTACGGTCATATCATATTATATAATATAATGTAATATATTGCAAAGTAATGTTATTTTAAATTGAGATAAAGGATTTTAATTAAATATATCAATTTGTTTTTAGAAACAAATAAAATTCTGGTTATAGATAGTTACTGTATTGCATAAGTCAATATTGAAGACCAGATGTAAAATTTTCAGTAAGGGAAGAAGAACATTCTTTGTCTTCAGTGTTGGATGCAGTAAAATCACGTCAGTCCATCAGTCTAACTTCGTGTAAATTGTTTCTCTTGAGTAATATATTCATCGTGCCAATTGTGCCAAATTTTCATTCGTTTAAATAATGGCAAATACATTGTAGATAGACGTCAATCTTAACTTCGTATCTCCTTTGTTATTGCGTTATAACTAAAAATATCTACGAATTGTGGGCTGAACTGACATTAAAGATGAGAGTACCAATAATTTTCTAACTGTATATCCCAATGTATACAACTTTTAATGTGTATATTTTAATAAAAATTATTGACTTTTGTATATCAAGCTAAATATATTGCATTACGAGTAATTTTTTTAACAAATATATAAAATCTGATCAGAAAAATAGTACAAGTAAACGGGAGGCAATTTCTTATGCGAAAGTGAAAGAAAAATATAGAAAAAGTTATTGCTAATTTAAACCCTGGATAAATAATAATTCTAAAGTTGTTGAAAATAATTTTCTAGGTTTATTTAATTCGTTTGAAAATATTCTAATACCTATAATTAGTTAGTTGTGTTCATACTCATTAATATTTAATATCACATTTAATATCGTGAATAAAAAAAATCAGAAAAATTGTATCATATTGTTATATAATAAAAATTTAATTATCTTAATAAACAAATTATATACTATGATTTTTTCTGGTTCTTTATGTTTTGAAATACATAATTAATACCTTGTACTAATTAACGTTTCAATATTTCTATTCTGTAATACCTATAAATAGCTACATACCTAACCTAAGTACCTAAACCTATCTCAAACATAACCTAAATTCGAGAAAATTGAATGCATATTGTATAAAACACAATAGGCATTACGGTGTCGTTCATTAAATTGTAATTTTTATAGGTTAGTTACATAAAGGCATACATATGCATCACCTTCTACTCACTTACACCTTTCTTTCGATCACATTGTATACGTACATTATTATTCATAAATATCTCCTTATTTTAATTTGGCAGTGTGATAAACTTCCAAAAAACAAACCATTATCCTTCTTTATACTAACCATGTACATACGTGTAATTGCAAATCACTCACGTTTTTTAAATCAAATATTTGTTCTTTACTAATATATTGTGATGGTATATTACAAGTCTTCGCACTGTGGACAAATATTTGCGAATTATAGCATAGGTTAGAAATTTCTGATCCATTTCGAGCATCGTGAGATCATCGGTTACCACTTGAAGCGTTTTTACCAAAAGCGTGTACGCGAAAAGGTCGAAGAACCTCTCAACCGACCATCAAGGTTCTAGGGTGCTCGTCACGCGTTTCTCATTGGGGTGTTTGTTAAGGATCCTTTTACGCGTCACTTTTTCTCCCTTATAGTACAAGCACGTCAAGTGCTACATAAAAATTTCACTTTGCCACTTTACGCGTGCCACCTGTCACGCCTACGACGTTGAACGAAGTTCGTTTCTCAACAAACACGTAAAAACTTCATAGCAGTCTCGACGCCGCAATCGTATAGCTGGTACAACTGACATAGCGCGGTCGTACATTGAAACGTTAAGTGGCGACATCTATTGACGTAAATGTCACCTACGTATGTGTTTTATAGAAGCACTTTAAATCTTGAACCGCACAAGCACACTAACAAATTAATATTCCATTTACAATCTTCCTGCGACCTTTTACATCGCGTTATTAAAAGTTATTTATTCATATACGTATTTTATTTTCTGTCATCAGTCGTTAGCTTTCATAGATAAAACCACGATAAAAAATTTTAATTGGTTAGAAATTTTTTCTTTGTAAAGAAATAAAATTCAAGTTATTTAACTTTTAGAGAGTTAAAACTGTACGTTATTTCAGTTTCCATTATTTCTTGCTCGATTATTGTTATATTGGCAAAAGTTAACCTACAGTTGTTAAATATGAGGATGAATATTATTTTTTTTAAAGAAAGACTCTAATTACAATTTTAAAACCTCGAAACCTGTAAAGTTAATCTTCTGACAAATTTTATAACCGCACTGCATCAATTCCACGAACTATACTTTAGTGTTCTTACCTCGATCAAGCAGAAGAGACGCCGTGGTTCGTTTCAAGTGTTTTCAGGGCATCGACAATTGCTACGAAGATCCTTCGAGAAGTTTCTTTCGTAACGAGCACCCCTCGTCTCAGCGAAAGTTTCGAGCAGGATCGTTAAATCAGGCTTAAACTCGAAGTACACTGCCCGTAAAATCGGCAAGAAAATACGACAGTCGAAACGTTCGAAGAGACGGTTCTTCCATGTTCCGGACGTTTCTTGACGAACCTTTAAGAACGGTCGGTAACCTCTCGAACTTCCTCGTATACACGTGATTTCGTTTCTTTTCTCGATCGTGTGCGAAGAGGAACAGAACGTAACTAATTGTTAACGAAAAATAGAAAGAAAAATAAAGAACAAGTGTGAGAGGGTAGGAGTTGGAAGGAGAAAGAGAAAATGGGGAAAAGTATATAACGGACGCCCTCGATTTTTCTTCACCTCTCATCTACTTCTCTACGTTTCTACGTGTACTCTACTTGCACGCTGCTACACATCTACCAGACACTCGTTCACTAGCCTAATTGCGACGTTTACGGGCACTTTCTATCGTGAAAGCGCAGTAGGTAAAAACGAAGCCGATAGGTGGTGTTCTTCTCTTTAACTTTTCGGACGTCGCTCAGAGATGGCGCGCGGGTGTATGTGTGTACGGCGTTCTGCACGGACACGACGTTTATTTCCACGCCGGAAGAAACGGCGGAACAGTTTTATTGTTACACGCTCTATTTCCGGCTGAAAATACATCAGGTCGATGCGCGCGTGTTTGTGTGAATATTCTACGCGTGTATGCGCGGTCACAGGGATCGTTCTTTGGGTTACGAGTATGCAAGAACAGGCTATGGCGACGAATTAAAATTCGTGTACGAATACGTGTATTTACTATTGTATGATAAAAAAAAAAAGGCAAGAAACGAAACGAACGAAAGGTAAAAGCGACGATGGCGAAACGAACAACAGCACTTACCGTGACGACACAAGCAGAGCGCGTCAACCAAATTAATCGATATATGTATACACATGTTGCAGCAGATATAATCGACTGGAAGTACGGTACAATCGGAGAAGAGGGGCGTGGTGTCACCGGTTAACATACTCGAAATTAAAGAAAGAAGTAAAAACAGGTAATAGAATAAAGATAGAGACAGAGATAGAAGGTGGTAATGGGCCTGGAGAGAAAGAGAGAGAGACAGAGAGAGAGAGAGAGAGAGAGAAAGATCAAAGAAGAACTATATATCGAAGAACGTAGGATATATATAATATAAAGGAGCAACAACAACAACGCAAATAACACAAAGGGTAAATGACAATAATTTATTGTTGTCAAGGGTAATTACGTTCTACAAAGAAATGATAAATCGTTGGTGTGTCCGAACAATAAGTACGGAATTATGTACTTAAGAAAGGCAAAAAGCACCGGCACGCAGAACCGTCCGGCACGAACTATAGTAAAAGAGAGAGACACGCGTACGGATCCCGTGAGAAGCAGAACGAATGGCTCATCGTGTGATCGTACGATCGATCGCGTTTAGCGGCTGGCAGCTTTCCCGTTTCGCGGCAAAGGCACAATACGAGCATACGTAAGAACCGAAAAGAGGGGACAAAAAAAAAAAGAAAAAAAAAAAAAGAAAAATACAAAATAAACGGGGAGAAGAGAAGGAAGAAAGACGCTGAAATAAATCTAGGGTAAATACATATATATGTATATACGGTGCGCTTTTACCGACGGTTCTGCGAACACTGCACTCGTAATTAAAGGAGTAACAATAATAATAATAATAATAATAATAGTAATAATAATAATAATCGTAATAATAATAATTAATAATAATCACTAGCTACAGATATCATGTGTACGCGTGGTGGACAACTTTACAGATTAAACATACATGAAACGCAAAAAAATAAACTACTACTGGTAAAAGTAATTAAAGGAGAGTCTACTAATATATATCCATATATATATAAATATATATATATATATATATAGACACGGTAGGCTTCGCACAAAAATTACATGGAGGTGTATACAACGGTACAGGTTTCTATGTGTACGTGTCTCCGTGTGTGTGTGTGTGTGTGTGCGCGTGTGTGTGTGTGCGCGCGCGTGTGTGTGTATGCGTGTGTATGGACAGCAAGGAGAGTAAAAAACGGAAAAAAAAGAGAAAAAAAAATATTCGGTGAGAAAAAACCCGGGAAGAGAAAAAGAGAGGAGAGATACTCGTGGATCAAACAGGAGGGGTCCTTCTTTGTGGGGTCTTCCAACGACGAGGGGCGATCTTAACAAAGTAACAAAGTTCACTCTACAAAACAGTTCTCGCGACGGTCAATAAGAAAAAAAAAGAAAAAAAGAAGTGAAAAAAGAAGAATTAAAAAAAAGGAAGAAAAAGAGATATAACCGTGGCGTATAAACGAACGAGGCTTGTAAAAAGTCTACCAGGAGGTCCATCGACACGACGCGGAATCGAGAGACCGCCTTGTGGAATGACGAAAACACATTTTGCGGGCGTAACGTCGACGTGGAATCCGTAAAGAGGGTCTTCGATTACGCGAGCTATTTACCTTTCCCCTGAAATAACATCTCGCGTGCCAAGCGTCTGGCAACCGCGCTCCCAGCGTCCGTGATTTTCGCCAATTTCCAAAGAGATTCTCAAACTCGAGACAAGGAAGAATATAAAATTTAAATGTAAAAAAGAAAAAAGACATTCGAAGCCCACTGATTACAACACGTCGACGTTCGTCAGAGAATTTGAAAAAAGAAAACAGTGTCCGAGAGATAAGTGTGTGGATGTTCGAAGCTTCGAGTTACCGCCGCGTGGCGCGCGCTTGAGTTGCAGTTCGCGACGTTCGGGAATCGATCTAGACCCTCGAGCAGTAGTAACTCGTAGTTGGACGTTGACGAGTATGGCGAGCTGACGAAAACGATAAACGGAGAGAGGGGGGAGGAAGATAGACAACGGTAATCGACGTGGGCGTGAAATTCTAATCTCGACACGGCGTTTTAAATAGAAAGTACAGGCCGCATAGCCGATTGGATCGGCTGCGGCGTGTTAGAGATTGCTCCTTGCTAGATATCGCGAGTCTCCTATCTACACTGACAATGAAAGCACTGCGAGTGAATCTCCCATTCGAATGGGCTTTAGTTATTGCCGTACAAGCGATACAAAAATTACAGGCTATCTATTCGCTACGTTTGACAAGATCAAATCCAAACGAAGTAGCATCCGACGTTGCTCCCCGTGAAACGCTGCTCCTTCTGGACGCGACCCTGACGAGTTAATCTGCACTGCACCGTTTAAAATTAAACGTTATAACCGTTTATACTGAATGGTCTATTCTTATATATCGTGATATATTACACTTCGTTGCGTCTGTTGCGTTACTGTACAATTTTCGAGATACAAGATGGCAACGCTTCCTCACCGAGTAACTGTGCACGAACAATCGCGGCGAATGCTTGAGCCTCGAGAATGCAAGTACCGTGCTGTCTGCGCTATACCAGCATAATTGCACTTATGTGATTAATCGACTAAAGGCTATTCGTATTATAAATATAGCAACGCGAAAAATTTCCTCGGAAAATATATATATATATATCTAATACTTCTACCAACATCAACGATCATGCAACGATAGTACCAACAACTTCCAATTGCTCCTCATAAACAGACCAATGCTCTGAAGGATACTTGGTGAGGACAATTCGCATAAAACAAATAATCGAACGAGCAAAACTGCCAACGTCGTTTGCCCGTGATACTTCTCGAGGTCGCTCATTGTACTACGCGAGAGGGATAATTGTGCGATCATGGTAATACAAGTATATACCGTGAGAAGAGTACAAAATGGTGCAAAAGCTGCGAACACAATACAGTGTGTGCGAACGTTAAGATCGGTAGCTTATAATTTACGCAATGGTCTTGCATGGCTCGTAGAAAAATAAAAATTCTCGCGCCTTTCACGCTCGTTGTGAACGCGTCGAAAGGATTATGTACAATAAAAAGAAGCGAGAGAGAGCGGTTTCATCCACGAAAAGAAATGATACCCCGATGCATTTTTCCCAGCGGGCCTTACGGTCACGCGGCACCAGGTGACCAAGCTCGTGCGGCCTGTGTATCACGTTCGGCGGGATGCAAAAATAAATTTTGCCCCGTGATAGAAATCGATACCGTGTCGTTTCGACGTACGTCGACTTTGGTTTTTCCGAAACTCACTCGAAGCGTGAAGAAACACTACACCGTCACGCGGAGTTAGCGGCATGGCGACGCTGGTGACGGAAGCGAGCAGGATGGCCTGCGATTGGACAGCAGTCCGAGCCAAACGCGTGGACAGCGGACGTAGTGGACTTGGTCTGATGTAGACCGGTCTCGGGGCCACGTCAGAGGAACCTCTTCCAAGAAGATCGTTCACCGCTACCTGCCAAGTTCACAGGAGAGCCGTGGGCACGAAAACGCGTCCGACGAAATTTTTGATATGTCTTATGGCTTGGAGATACGCCGAAGAATGGGCTTAGGTTAGGTGTTCTTTGACAATCTTCCGGGCAGAGAAGCGTCTTTCGTTGAGCTTGGTAGTTTTCCTGCTTTGCGAAAGGCATCTTGGAACTGGGGTGAAGAAGCTCTAAACTGTTTGGCAGAGTCATTCGAAGTCGTTGTTCTTGACATTCTGTCACTGTCACGGGTAAGCAGCAGTGAGCTAGAGAGTTGGACTGAGGTCCAGGTTCCTCGAAATGAAGGTGTAATGCCGATTTCGACTCGACAGTCATAAAATATAGCGATTCTTTTACCTAAAATGACCTTCTAAACAGTAGCAAAATTTTCATTTTCGTTCCAAGACGTTTTATCGAGTGATCCTGTTGCTAGGGAGTCTATACAGAGCCGCTAGAAAAATACTGCAACGGGGAGACGCTGTGCTCGTGTACACATGCTCTGTCTATTGGTCTTCACCGTGACCTAATAGACCCAATATCGCAGTTGCACGGTCCATTAGGTTAGGGTAAAGGCAACTATCAGATTATACGTATATACAACCACGGGGTTGCTCGTTGCGATATTTTTATGGCTGCGCTGTCCTCGGGACCCCTAACAAGACAACCACTCTGAGAAAAGCTACTAAACCTCTGTCTTCGTCTTTCAGAGAATAAGTGAATATCACAAGCGTTTCTTCTAATAGTGACCGAGTAGTCAGCCAGCCTACCAACTACTAGATACATCTCTGAACACCATGCTTCCCTACGAAACTGGAGACCAGGGGAACGTGAAAGAAATCGACATCCCGATCAACGTTATCAACCTGTTCGTCCCATACCGTGAACGGAAACACGGAGAGAGTCCAGAGGGTGCGACGTGAATCGTCTTCGTCAGCTTAGGTAGGCAGCTCGTGGGGGACGCGTGGAGGAATCGTCTGGTTTGGTGGAAACGCGACCGAACGTGTTCTCTGTTGCCGGATGTTCGCGACTTTACGTGTTCACTTGTCTGATCTCGTTTGTTTTTGGCTTTCCGCTAGGCGAGCAGCAACTCACCGCGGTGATGGCGCTGCTGCTGCTGTGGTTGTTGCTGATGGTGAAGCTGACGGTGATGATGATGATGATGGTGCTGGTGATAATTGAGCGACGAGGACGGTGATGGACAGAGGCTACCGCCGCCGCCTATTTGCTGCTGTTGCTGCTGTTGCTGAAACTGCTGCAGCTGGCCGTCGTCGTGGGTAGGTGTCAAGTCCAAGAACAGGCCTGAAGTGGCTGAATCGACGCAACTGCATGACTCGGTGGCCGTGGCGTTGCAACCGGGACAGCAGTCGATTTCCGTGGCCAAACTCATCGGGGTCTCCGGGGAATCCACGGGTCTCGTGCCAACGAACGAGCTCTCCATCCAACACAGCTTCACGCTCCCTTCGAGGAGAAGTTTCATTTCATTAGATGCGTCATGAAGAAGCCACCTGCCCGCGTGTCTACGTATGTTCTTTCTAGGGGTGGCTTCTTTGTGTCTACGTTTGATCCCATCGCGGGTACTACGCAAGAAGACATAGCAAAACGTGGTAATATCATGGAAAGGTGTAGCGAACTGCTGGCTACCCTGCAGGTAAGCTGTAACGACGACGTGGTTCAGAACGTTCCTCGAACCCGTTACTCTAATTGTTCTTTCTTTTACTCTAACACACCGCTAACGTTTACCACGCTTTATACCTAGGCCGGTTATACCTAGCACATCGAGTTAGACGAGTGCATCGGTGGGCCATCGTTCTCTAAAGACGACACAGATCTCTCACAGATTAGGTCGTGTTAGTGAAGCTCTAACACGGAGGTATTAATAACACAACGCAAAGAAAGCGGATCGGCACACACATTCACGTTATTGACAAGATCATTCATTGGCAGTTAGTCTGACGACGTGGTTAGACGAGGAGTCTCTCTAGCGTTTCGGAGAGGGCTTTGGTCACGCAGAGAACTCGACGACGTTGATACTTCTCGATGCGTCAGCAGACTCGACGCAACGAATGCTATATGTACATGGCGAGACGATTCTTTTTTTTCCGGGGGCCAAGATATCGTGTGTGGGTCATAAAAGCTTACGAGGCGTAACAGCTGGGCCACGCGTGTTATCTTCGCGCGCGCGCGCCGTTCCCGATGTTTGTTTTAATTTTGTCCTAAGGTCGGCCAGAGTGGCGGGTAAGTTCGCTCGCACCGACAGGAGACAGAGGGGTGTGATTTAAGCTTCAGGGTGATCTATTTCGGTGATACCGACGGCCACGCCGTGTACAAGGCTATCGAAATAGCATGTCGGCTGGTCGTGCGCGCATACTTTCGTCGCGAGACAGCCGCGATTAAAGATGAAGGTGGACCGAGGTAGCGGGGCTGCACGCGAGGTGGTCCGCGGATAGGGTCGAGAAGCAGCCGAGGAGACCTTTTCCTCCCTATGCTCGACCTTGCGTCATGGGTTCGCGCGCTGGAAATACGATTTAGTGTCAAGGCTGTCGGTGAACACATTTACGGAATTTTTCGTCGCGTCTGCTTTGCCGCTTCGGTTCACTCGCTGACGTCGAAAGCACGCGGCAGGTCTTCCGAAACGATTCTTCGGGCCACGTGTCTCTAATGTATCGGGCATAGTTGTTCGAACGATATAGAGTGCTCGTAAGTCACCGTTGGTTCCGGAATGACGCGGTAGATGGCCTCACTAGTCACCGTTTACAGTAACGTTTACATTTATAAACAAAAAAATATAAAATTCTTACTTATCTTCCAATTTCAACTTAGTTCACTGATTACCAATTTATTATTTCGAATATTTAATAAAAATTGTACTGTCAATGATATTTATCACTAGGTTTACGGACATTTCTTGTATACCTATTTCTACGAGCACGCGCCGACATTTTGTTCAAAACGTAACCTAAAAGGCAACATAATTGTACACTATTAATTTAAAGAACAAAATATTGAGATATATATTTATACAAAATTTATAATATTTGTAGGGATTATTTTTATTTAAATGCAAACGATTTCTGTAATTTTTGTCAAAATGGCGCACCCCGTAAACCTAGTATTAATAATTCGTTATTTTTCCAAAATATCTTAAATAGTTTGCTATACAGCTCGAACCAACTATACACCATCGCGTACACCATGGATTACGTATTTTTTCTCTCTCTCTCTTTCACTGATCAGAAGCAATTTAATTTCGAAGGCAGAGACAGCGTTGGAGTACGTCTGGACTACGCGACTGCTCGAAAAGTCTGCGAGACAGAGAGCGTGGACCGTGTTGAGAGACTAAGGCTGCGAGACGTGGTGATTAGAGAAGGAAGGAAGATTTCTTGAACGGGTAACAGAGAACGATAGAATCGCATGTTAACCGCGACACCTCGAGTGAACAGAGCGCGATCGCGTGAAGCAGTGCAGCATTCGCGGAACGAACGAGTCTGCACAGAGATGGCGCGCAGTGTAGTATCCATAACCGCCAAACAACGACTTCGCCGAATGGCCGCGGTCTCGAGAGCGATTTTCGTTAGTAAACACAGGACGACCGTGAGAACGGGCAAAAGAGAAGGGGGAGAACAGCCATAGAGTTGCTGGTAGTGCTTTTGAACTAGCGTGTCAGAGAGGCACGTCGAGTAATATTACGTAGCGACAACGAACGAGAACCAGATATATGTATATATACATTTTTACAACATTCCGTTTTCTGGGGGGTTAGGTGAAACGTGTAAAACAGAGATAGGAAAGAAAAAAAAAACCCAGAGACAGACGGAAGAAGAGAGAGGCGTCTAGATCGCAGAATAGATGCAGAGACAAAGAGAAGAGTTCACATCAACAGATCAGGAAAACTCAAAATTACCTTTGTCGTAGAGAGTAAAAGTAGTGATGGTGTAGTGGTGGTGGTGGTGGTAGGATGGTTTTTTTTTTTTGGCAGGGGTGTTTAGTGCTCACCTCTGGGGCTGGTCGACCTTGCTCCGCCCCTGTCGTCCCAGTCTTCAGGTCGAGGTCGAGGCGACAGCCTGCCACCTCCACCAACCTCCTGACCGCTTTGCACGTAGTGCACAATGGCCGAGGTTACCTCCTTTATCGAGTTCCTTACCTCTAGCTGCTGATTCGTTGTCTGCTGTTGTTGTTGTTGCTGCTGTTGCTGCTGCGGAGAGAAATTTTCATTTTATTCATTTCTCTATTATTTTTCTATAATGGATGTTTTTTTTTTTATATACAGGGTGTCCCAGCAAAGTAGTACAACTGAGAGTGGGGGGTGATTCTACGTGAAAAAAACAAATTGAAAATAAGGAATACAATTTTCTCATTCGAAGCTTCGTTGTTAAGAAAATCGACTTTGAATCTTCACAGAGTGCGCTGGTGTATTGATGGTCCATCCATCTTGTAAGCCATAGCTAAGTGCACGCGTACGCAGTGAATATTCAAAGTCGATTTTCTCGATAACGAAGCTTCGAATGAAAAAATTTTTTTCTTTATTTTTGATTTGTTTTTTCACGTAGAATCATCCCCTCCTCGACTTTTTCACCGATGCTGATGTATCGATCATCTATCCATCTAAGCTATAGTTAAGTGTAAGCGTACTCAGTTAATATTCAAAGTCGATTTTCTCGACTACGAAGCTTCGATTGAAAAAATTTTCTTTTTCTTTTTCGATTTACTTTTAAATCGAAAAATATACGATTCTAATATTATTTAGAATCATCTGCTTCTCGGTTGTACCACCATTTCTGGGACACCATGTATATATATACATTTTAGTTAAGATTTGAATCCAGTGATTTTGTGAAAATTTGTAGTGCATGAAAATAATATTATACATGTGTATATTAATGGTTACAGGGGATTAACAACTTTTTTCTACACTTTTATATTAATTTTGCTGTACCTGGTGAATTCTTGGTAAATTCATATGGAGATACTTTTTGTGGTCACGTTTCAATTTTTGTTTTCGAACTAAATTTTTTTATCGCTTTATTTAGCGGAATTCTCTTTCAATATTTGGCTGGGAATTTTAATTTAACGATTTTGTAGAAATTTTTATACCAATTTTTAAATTAATTTTTTAAGTTTTAATATACAATTTTTATTTCTTTTGTGAAATTTTTATTTTATTATTTTAATTAATAGGATTATTTTTTCGTTTATCCTGCTTGAAATTTTAACCCAATGATCTTTAATGAAATCATAATAGCATATATATTCGTAATTTTGAAAATCTTGCAATCTTTATTTATTTTTATATTAATCAATTTATTTACATTTTTATATTAATTCTTCTTCGAATCCACGTGGAAATATTTGTCCACTGTTACAATATTTTCAAATTTAATTTTGCAATTCGAATATTATACAAAATATTCGAAATTGTATTATAATTTGTATTAACTGGAATTATTCGATCAATAGGTATTATCTGATATGCTTGGACAGAGATGTACTTTTAAGCAATTTCTCATTAATTCCCTCATTTCTCTACGGAGCCACGCATGATTTTGCACGAACAGTTAATCACCCTTCAGCTGTATTGATTATTAGTACACCTGGGAAATGGTAGAATCAATAATTTCTTGTTCGTGAATTATAAGTTTCCTCGACATAGACCACTGAATTAATAATTACCCCTCGATACCATTATTCACCGAGCTCCGTTCCGAAATCCAAGCTCGTAAATTCAGTCTACGTACTGACTGAGATTTAACCCTTTGCACTATAATTATTATCCTAATTTGTTCTCGGCTAACTCTGATTTAATTTTTCTAATTTTAATATCGCATGTTAGGTATGAAGCAATTACTTGCAGTTGTTCAAGGTTTAATGTTTTATTAACAAAACGATTGTTCATGAAGAATGTATAATATCAAAATAAGAATATTTAGTTCCTTGTTATTTATATTTTATTAAAATATGGTAATTTTTAAAACAATTTATTATGTGTAAAAATGGCATTCTGTTATAAGTTTCACAAAAGTAGACTGTTGTTCGACTTCCATCTTTTATTTTTCAATTTGAACATATTGACTAGGCAGTCATTATGTTTGCTTTAAGGATCTGCCATTAGTATATGTAATTTACCATCTAAATAAAATTCCGTCTCACTAATTTATTAACTGTATGAAGTGACACGACAGAGGTGACTTAGGAATATTAGGGGAGAATAGTTGTCACGCCAGAGGTAGCCTCATAGTGCAAAGGGTTAAGGATGGTTCTACACACACATTTGTTGACATAATTCTAGTAATTTATCATAATTTTCTACTGTCAAAAATTCAATAAGATAAATAAAAATTTATCTTATCCTCATCAATGTAAATTTTTATTTTTAAAATAAAATTAAATAAATTCTGTTTATAAAATTTTATTATTACATACATTTGAAATTGTATAATCAATGATGTGAATTCGTTTGTATAAAATTTCATGATAAATAACATTTTTAAATTAATAACAAATTTGATGAAATTCGTTTTAGAGTATCAGTTGTGTAAGAAATTTTGGGGACTATAAATGACACGAGTTTACGTCAGCGATAGTCAGAAAGAAGATTACAGATGACGTGCATTCACGTCAGCACTTGGGAATGTGTTAAATTAATTTAATCTTCGTATTGCTATAAGAAGACACAGATGGTAATAATACTTAATTATTCAATCATTATTTTTTCATGTTCCTTCATTACTTTTCTGTATAGATCATTCATAAAATTCCTAAAAAATAAATATATATATATGTTCCATTAAATTCCTAAGCCCATAATCCATTTTCCCTCAAATAATATAATTAAAATAATTTTTAACAAATTTTGATTGGCACATTTCACTAATTAAATTGAGTACTCAGTAATTTTTGTAAACTTTTTTAAACTGAGTGGTAGAATTCGTAGATTATTTCATATAAAATTACTAAAAAAACAAAATTTCTAAAAAATATATATATCTTGTTATAAATTTCTAAACTCATAATCCATTTTCCCTTAAATAATATAATTAAAATAATTTTGATCAAATTTTGATTGTCACATTTCACTAATTAAATTGAGTACTCAGCAATTTTAACGAACTTTTTCAAATTGAGTCGTAGAATTCGTAGATCACTTTATATAAAATTACTAAAAAACATAAAATTCCTAAAAAATAAATATATATATGTTGCATTAAATTCCTAAGCTCATAATTCATTTTTTCTCAAATAATATAATTAAAATAGTTTGTATCAAATTTTGCTTATCATATTTCATTAATTAAATTAAGTATCTAGTAATTTTTATAAATCCTTTTTAAGTTGGATCGTATTAAATTGGAGGACCCCTTCTCCCAAATTTATCTGAATATGTAACAAATATTCGGATCATTCAATTACCTCCATCAAAATTTCAAACTAAAAAAAAATATTATTCCTTCAATCACAAACATTAAAAATACACTAAATCAAAAATATCCTTAAAAAACGAAAAACATATGTAAAATAGTTCAACCATACTGCAAAACGGTTAAAAAGGAATATCGATTAAACAAAATCTAGAACACACACGTGCACGTACATGTACACATGTATGCATTCCATCGTCCTACTGATTCTAATAAATGTTAAAACGGTGGAAAGAAGTCACTTTGACGTTAGAGAACCAATTTTATTCCTTCCCTTTCCCCTCTCTCTTTCAGAAACGAAAAGCTGATTAAAAGTTGGCGAAGTAGAACAATACTCGCGGCACGGTTCAAGCTCAGGGCGGAGAGGGGTGATCGGGGTAACAGTCAATTTGTCTCGGGTTGCAAAGGCCACGAGACGCCAGAACGAGGATTTCTGCCAGAATTTCTAATTATAGAGAAGTCGCTGCATTTGCGCGCTGTCTGCATAAATTAAAAATAAATCGAACAAAGAGGGAAACGGGTAGGGGTCACCCCGAGGGCAGATTTCGTTTCGCGGATTTGCGAACGATTGTCCCGGCGTGGAATTTCGACTAATCGTGCACTTGCATCCTGACTAGCCGGCTTAATCCAGTTACAAATGGCGGAAGCGACGACCGGGAAAACGGAAGTACGAAGTCGAGTTTGGAGATTAACGAGGGTGAATTTGGCAACGATTAAATATGGACTTAATGGCTTTAACTTGAAGTGAAATTTCACCCTATGCGAATTTTGTTTACACTATTTTTTAATGGGTTTATTATTGAATAAACTTAGAGGGGTACATAATTTATTCGCGACATTCAGTTATTGGTAATGATATGGTAAAATGGATCAATTCGGAGAAAAAATTTGATTAGGGTGGTATTTGTGACAGCTTGTAGAAGTCAATAAATGTTTTAAGTGGAAATTGTTTTTAAAGAAAAATTGTATTTTTCTTTTTTAAAAATGATTTTCGAATGTCCTTCAATTAATTGCAAGTATGACAAGTAGAGATGGAAAAGCAGACAATATTTTTACATAATTTTCGATAATTTTAAATGATTCCTTTTTGTCTTTTTTTAAGTAAAGAAAAACTGTATCTTTCTTTTTTGAAAATGATTTTTGTGACAAATATTTTGTATCAGATAATAGATGGATGCCCTTCAATTAATTGCAAGTATGATAAGCAAAGATGGAAAAGCAGAAAATATTTTTATATGTTTTGAGAATTCATATATATATGAAAAATTTTGTATTTTGAATTAATATTTTTGATATTATGATCAGGAACTTAAATTTTTTAATTTTATAATCTATAATAATTTTTTAAGCGTCATAAAGATTTTTATGATCTATAATTGCGATTTTTATGATGAATCATAATTTTTTGATTATGATATGATAGGTATTATTATATGCATTGTAGTTTTATATCAATAATTGTCAACAAATATACAAACGTATTGCCTTTGTTTTTCCACTGTTAATTTTCCAATTTTCCCGCCGCCATATTTTTGAAACATTAAAATTTTTCTTTTATATAAAGCACATTATCAGTATTTGTATAGTAACATCTGAAAAAGAACTGTACATCAGCAACTTATAAAATATCTTAGGACATAAAGTACATAAAATAATAAAACATACAGTGCCATAAATAAAATATTTAAGGAAAATAATGCTAAATTCAATATGTAATCTTTTTCTTTATTTATACATTATCGTGTTCACTATACATATGTATATGACAGTGATTCGAGTCTACATATAATTTTAATATTAAAAAGAAAATCGTTAAAATAAATCAAGCAAAGCACACATTTATAATACACCTAAAGATTTCAAAGAAAAAGAAACTAATACATGATGATAATTTAATGAACAGTGAATATGTTGATTAACTCTGCAACACTAATAAGCAATAATAATAAATGAACAATTCTCAATTACAAATTTTTTAATTCCATTCAACCGCAAAATAAAATTAAAATACATAGAAAACAAAAATTTGAATTATCTAATAAAAAAGAAAAATTAATTATTACATTAGATTTAGTCTACTGTATTTTTCACAATTGCTACCAACACTAGCAAGAATCCACAAATAAATTCATTTAACGTACATTTAAAGCAAGCGCCAAAATTTGTGAATCAATTCAAGAATTAAATTACAAATATCCAAAAAATATTACAGAATTGAAAAGCAAGAGTGTTGAAGAATTAAAGTGTTTTATGGTATAACAAAGAAATTTGGATCAACAAACCTTGTTGGCTGCTTGCAACTGGGGAAGAATACCCTGAGCAAGACGTTCCGCCGGGGTCCGCGGGTTCGTGAGCCGTTCCTGAGAACGCCAGCCCAAGTATGGCTGTCGATGATTGAAGGACGACCTCGCTGAACTCGCTGGCGAATTTCCGGTGCTGTTCAGCAGACTGGTACTCCATCTTGAGAATACAGGTGGCGTGGGACTTGGACTTAGAAGGGCACCTACGCAAATTTATTGTCACCTATGAGTATATCTCACTTTAACCTGTGCAGCGCAATTCTCGGTTTTTGAATTTCCCGCGCTCGTAAATCTACATTTGGCTGGTTTATGGCGACCAATTTCGGAGCGTGGCTTAAACTTACGTTAAATTAGGGTAAACTTGATCGGGATTGAACTGAGGTTATGTGGGAATACCCAATGCGAGTTATAGTGATTTACGTTTCGAGACTTAAAAAGTTACTAGATATCTTGCAGTCTTACGATTAATCCAGTGATTTGAAAATTTCACTATCGATAAACTAAAAATTTATAAGTGTACTATTATGTGTATTAATTTCAATAGGATTTATAGGTTATAAACTTCGATAGATCTGTCGGCCATGTTTTTTCCATTGAGTATTGAGCTAATTTAGATGTCGTGTTAAAAGTAATTACAAATTTCATTATATATTGAGAATAATGGATTTTATTATTCTTTATCGATATTTATATGAGGTTTTTAAGCTTTAATATGCAAATTGTTAATAATAAATAAATTTTTCGAAAAATGATACTCCTATGAGAGGTTATCTTTCAACCTTTTTACCCTACAGAGAGTTTTCCTGTGCTTGGATGTAACACGTGTAGTAGCCTGATATTTCAGTGTCCATATAAATGACCATAAAATGTTTTGACCAACCGTGAAAACCCAATCGTTAACCTCTTCTTTGAGAATATTTTAACACGTTCGACCATAATTAATGCACACTCTTGCAACGAAATATTTTATCAAAAATTCGAAAAACGATGTTAAAAATTTAATAACTAAGATAAATATTAACTAGATAAAATTAAAGATAAATATTAAGGCGTCATTTATATCTACATACAATATTTACCATTTAATCAACATACCAATAATTATCAATTAATTAATTATTTTCACCAAGTAACTAATTTGGCTATTAATTAATTATTAATATAAAATATATATATAAAATTTATTAATGCAATAATCTTCTTTCCCTCTTCTCCCCCTCTCACGTATTACCAAAAGCAAAGCCAAACAATTCCAACTTTCGCATTATCAGTATCACCATAGCAGCTCCAGTGCGATCCATTGCTGTCAATAAAAGAAATTCATACGTTTCATCCATGGGCCATCGAACACCTGACAAATGAAGATAAACACAGAAACAATTGCCACGGTATTACAATCCAATCGAGGTCCAAATACAGCTATACAGGGATCGTAATACCGTAATACCATGTCCCTTGACTCGTTTTACACAGGCTGGTCTGTCACTTGATCCGGATTTTGAATGGATTACGCTGGAAGACTTTTGATCGACGGTTTTGCAAGTCGAATAATATGTTGCCCGGGAACTTTTCAGCGGAATAAAAGACTTGACAGCTGTCTCGCGTTCACGTTAACCGGCTGTCGTTGAGGTATCCAACATTGCTTGGCAGTGGAACACGTTCCTGAGCCTCCACTGGTAGGCGTGTTAATTCTATCCCTTTGTTCTTGGTGTCGACTATCAGAGAGACTTTAGAGGAAAGTGACTGGTTCGCGAATTGGGCAAGAATCGTGGGTCTGTTCCGTTGGATGAGCTGCGTCCTATAATGGCGAGAGGAACCCAAGAATAACGTTTGGGTTTGGTAACTCTGGTTCTGCTTGATCACTGGGTATTGCATACTAGAACAGAGTCCTTCTTGATCTCTAGGTTGATGAAGGGACGATAGGTTAAGTCAGAAATGTAAGTTACAGGTCATGTATGTAGGCTGTAAATGAAGTAAAACACGGACGAGATGTAGCCAAGTGTCTGTTAGGTATTCTTGGGGATGAAGATGCAAGTGGGCAGAGCAGAAGTTATATTTGGTTCGAAATGCTTGGTGTTATTAATTTCAAGGTTATTTGGAGGTCATTAGGAACATATATATCTTTCTTTAATGATACCATGTAGGCTTGACTTCATGATTTGTTTATTTATAAAATACTCGATATCAAAGCGAGTTCAATGACTGGGAATACCGTGACATTGAAAGGATTGTTAGATTAGATAGCCTAGATTGACATGATTGAGTTTTTATTATAAAAATTATTTCATCTGATGTATTGGATGATATGTAATACGAAAGGAATTAAAATATGTAGCAAAATAATAATAATAAAAATTTACTAGAATAGGTAAATTTGCATTACACTGTAATACAGTGTAGTGTCAAGAGAAACAAATGTTTAATTCCTTTTTATTCAACCTTTTGAACTGTGGTAATGGTTACATAGATTTTTAAGTATATATGTATTGGAATGAATGGAACAAGTATGCATGGGATGGAAATATCTAATGAATTCAGGTTATTATGATAAATGAATATGCGTGTAATGATCGAGGTGTTGTGTGATTTGTGTATGTTAATACAATGTATGAAAGAAGAAAGAAAGAAAGGAGAGTGATTTAGCATTTGTCAGTTGCAATTGAGTATTAATAGAGAGAAGACGTGTGGGCATATTAAATATAAATAATTATATTTAAATTATTATAATTATTAAATTATTATATTAATAATTTATATTTAAATATATATAACTATTTATTCACATAGTGATAAAATAATTATATTTCAACCCAATATCTGTGTTTGATAATCTTTGTAATTAAATAAATAACTGTTCATATTGTTATTAAATTTCATCCACCACTAAAACATGAACAAGCTAAATAAACGCAAAAATAAAACTGCATCCGAGCAAAAGGTTATTAAAAGAAATAGCTATAAAGACAAGCCCTTTAAGGCATCCCTTAACGTGAAAACACCCGAGAGGATCGTTGATGGTGGCCAGACGCCATTTAAAAGGGGTGTCTCGACGAACTCTGCCCTTTTCAGACTGCCATCCGGCAACGAAATCCGCGGCAGCAGCGTGTGCCAAGCAACCCTTTAAATCTGGTAATTAGAGCCCTCCCCTTAACAAATCGCGTTCTCTCGTTAGAAGCGTCCTCGAAGGATTCGCAGTGCGGCCGCAGGGCGGCGACACCGTCGCGGCGCGACAACGCGCCCTAGCGTTAGTGCTCGCAACTCTGCTGTTAGCAGACGACGACACGACGACGGGCTGAATTAATCGAGTTAACTTGCCCCGCTAAATTTATTAGCCGCTTCCTATTAGCAGTTACTCCACGTAGCCAGAGAATATCCGCGAGACTCTGTCGAGGGGAGAACGAAAGAGAGACGGAGACGAGAGTAAATGAAATTGGCCGACACTCGGCACTCGCTACGCGCTAATTTCGGACGCTGCTCGCCTTTTCACCGACGGCAAGAGGCCGCTTGCTTCATATTGCGCCGTTTTATTGCGAATCGTTCTCCACGGAGTGATATCATAGCCTCTGCTCCTTTCATTCATGGACTTCCCAAGGGTTTCATATTGATTCTCGCTGCATTTTAGTTTAACTTTGTTTAATTTGGAAAATCACATTTTTCTGTTGCTTGTACGGTTTCAAAGGGTTTGATGCATACTTTGAAAGGGGAATTGGAATTCGGCTTAGAAAAATCGTTTTTTCACTTTCTTATATTTTCTCAAAGTATATGCTTTCGAAAATGACTGTGTAAAAGGATTTGTTCGAATTCGTAAAATTAGCTAAGTTATAGAGATTTAAAGTGCGGTGTACAGTCATTGAAATTTTCTTGAAATCACATTTTTTGAACTTCCTGAGAAGATATCTCGCGTTCCAGTTGACCGATTGACTCAAAATTTGAAGGAGATCTTCACTGGGTGTATCTTTATCGCGTGAACCACGGTTTTCAAAATCTGATATTTTTTTCTATTTTTGTTTACCACTCAAAGTTCGAAAAGCACAAGGAAAATCGATATTTGAATTTCAAAATGGTGCCATTTTTTTTAATTTTCGAAATTTCGTTGTATTGGTGATTCATACTATAACTGTATTAACTGTACCTAACCAGATGATCTGGAATCGTGTTAGCCATTCGAACCTGCTTTTAAAAACATGATTTACCAAAGGCTATAATAATTTCCACAATTTTCAATAATTTTGTTTTAAAAAAATTAGAAATATTCTCTAAATATAAATAAAACTGAGTGCGAAAACAGAATAATAAAATATATCATGGTTTCCTCAGAAAAAATTCCCACAGAAGCCGATTTTTATTTCACAAATTAAATTGGATTTTATTCTTTTATATGTGGTGACATTGATTTTTGGTTCTTTTATTTAATTTTGTTCAATTTAGACTTTTTCTACAATTTTTTAAGTTTCAAGGGTTTGATGTATATTTTTGGGTACAATTTGGTTAATTAAAAATTCGAATTGGATTTTTCTTTTGTTTGCAGTGTCTGAAGGATTTGATATTGACCTTTGGTTATTTTTTGTTGATATTCTTTCATTTGGATTTTCTCTTCAATTTGTGTAAAGATTGTAGTTGTGTTTCAGACAAAATTATGGTTAAATAATGTTTTGAGGAATACGATATTAACTTTGATCTATTTTTATTTCCAAAATAATCTATAAAATATGAAAAGAATATTTGGAAAAAGACTTTTTGGAGGTAAATGTGAACAAATTTTTAACAGGGTTTGATGGAGAGAATTTTTACTGGAGAAGTTTTGTATTATTATTTAGGATATATTAATTCACTATAAGATTTTCACATTAATTAGTTTATTAATGGATTAACATAAAAATTAACATATTTAATTTGTTAATACAATTAATCTAAAATAACGTTAATACTAAGTGTTATTAATAAAATCTGCAAATAAATGTATGTAAAGATTAGTAGGAAGTGGTGATGAATTTGTTTATACTAATACAAGGACAAATATTATTACTGGCATTTACTGAATAAATACTTTCACTTAATACTTCTTTGTTACGTGCACTTAATTTTCTTGCTGAAATGAAACAAACTGTACATCCTAAAGCAGAATTGTACAGTTAAATTTCATCTTTTAAGCGTTAAGAGAAACTTCTTCAGGAGGTCCTTATAGAAGTCAATGTAATGAAATTTCAAAGCAAGAGCCATTAAACTCTCGCAGAATAAAAGCTCTCACGGAGTAATGCCTTTATAAGTCTACATTCAATTCTGAATAATTGTGAATAAATATTCAAAAGGTGTTGCACAAAGCAATATTACCCTTGCTGATATATGATTTCATGGCTTTGTGCTTCAATATTTGCTCGTATAATGACACGTAATAAATCTTCTAAATATTCAAGTATTTACAGAAATATGTCTGCAAATTTACGCTAATTATTTATTTTCCCACAATTCTCAGTGATATTCTAAACAAAAATAAGATAATAAAGAAGTGCAATAATTTTTTAAAAATTAAACAAAAGAATAAAAATTTTTTGAATTATTTTTTAAATGACGTTTTAATATCGATAAAAAGGTCTTATAAAATAAGATTTTCACGTCATTGGTCGATAGCGTTATTTGATCACGGATTGTCTTATTCCATGACTCCTTTCACCATCGATCCACGTGTTATGACACTCTTAAGATCAATCGATAAAGCATCAGTTAATCGTTGCAAAGACCTTCTACTTTGCCCACAGTTGTAACATTTTTAAACACGATATAATTACATAATAATACATCTGAGAAATTTCTTATTTCATATATAGCATTATTCTATATTTCTTGCATAGCAAACTTTTCGAAAAATTCTCAAATTTCTCAATCACATAAATCAAAATTTATCATCACTGCACTTTGGACATGTCCTCTACTAAATAATAACTGAAGTTTCCAAAATTATTTTACTAATACTATATTGTTTTCACTATACTTTATACCTACAAGAATAAGCAAAAATAATAATAATAATAATACATCTAAAAAACTTCTTATTTCCTATATAGCATAATTCTATCTTTCTTGCATAGCAAACTTTTCGAAAAATTCTGAAATTTCTCAATCACATAAATCAAAATTTATCATCACTGCACTTTGGACATGTCCTCTACTAAATAATAACTAAAGTTTCCAAAATTATTTTACTAATACTATATTGTTTTCACTATACTTTGTACCTAGAAGAATAAGGAAAAATAAATTTATAATTTATTCGGTAAAAAGAAAACTAAATTCAAGCAAACAATTTTCTCACAATCAGTTAATATGTCAAATGTGAGATAATGCAACAGTGTGCAAGATATCGAAATCAAACAATTCTACGTGTTAATTATTATACGATTTCTTATTTGCTGCTTAAAAAAATATCGTCAGCTTTATAGCAGAAAATGAAAATCTTTGAACTCCCACTCTTCTTTAGCCAAAAAATCGTCGAGTGCAAAGGGTTAATTGAGTCGTTCAGAAGCCAATGCGGTTAAGTACATTTTCAGATATTTCCTGATTTTTGTAAATTTCGTGGAATAAACAATATTCCTATTAGTTATTAAAAAATTTACTTGTCACTTCGTTTTATTCTACGTCAAATAACCCTTTTTGAAAGAAGAAGGCGTATATTAACCCTTTGCACTCTTTTGTAGAGTTTGACTGGACATGAGTTTTCATTACAAGAATTTCTATGTCAAGTTATTAACCCCTTGGCTACTGTGGGCGCCTATGGGCGCTTAGAAATTTTGCGTTTGTGACACGGAGGACGCCTATGAGCGCTTAAAAATTTTGCGTTTGTGACACGGATGGCGCTTATGGGCGCTTAGAAATTTTACGTTTGTGACACGGAGGGCGCCTATGGGCGCTTTAAAATTTTGCGTTTGTGACACGGAGGGCGCCTATGGGCGCTTAGAAATTTTGTGTTTGTGACACGGAGCGCCCATAGGCGCTCGGCGTAGTTTAGCTTTCTGACACGGAGGGCGCTTGTTTTCACAAAAATGGCGCACATCGTAACTCAATTCCTGCCGTATGGTACAGCCGTTACGTGTAAAAATCTGCCATAGTCAAAGGGTTAATAAAGAAATTTATTGATCTTTTGTTCACTGAACAAGAAAAGAGAAAATATGCAAGAAAAATAATTTGGAGTGCAAAGGGCTAAATGGTAATACGTATCGAAAAATATTAATTTTCTCGATTTCTGTTTTCTGCGCTCAACTAGAAGCACTGGCTTCTGAGAGTCTGAATTGTTAAAAGTATTCGGTTCAAGGCACTCGGCAAAGAATTATTCTCAGATAGAATGCACGAAATATCCTTTTGGACCTGGTCGAGGTGGGCTTTGATACGCCCCTGTTTAGAGTTGGACGAAAGAAAATTGAAAGACCTAGTCTAACGATAGAAATGAAAGGCAGAAGAATAGGGGGAAGTTTAATATCTGGAAATGAGAAGGTGATTACCTGTAGTCGGCTGTCTATTGGAAGACGACGAAAGGGACGAGAGGGAGGTGGTTTTCGAGCCCAGAGCACGCCATCCTCCGTGCTGCGACGCATCGGAGTGCCTCTTTAACCGGAAGCCATCGCGAGCCGCGGGAGAATTCTTGTACCAATCCGGGACGTTCAGTCGCTGCAGAGACCTCTGCACTCTGAGTTCGTGTTCGCTGGGTACGCGTTCGCCGACTTTCTGCAACTCGTTCTCCGGCGGCTGCAAAACGAGCAATTTTTTTTATCGATAAACACGTGTAATCAATCTTTTCTTCTGGCAAATTTTGAATATATATATATATATATTGTATTCGTATTCAATTTCTTGGGTTATATTTGTTAACACTAGGTTTACGGACGCTATCTGTATACCTATTTCTAAGGATACCTGTCAAATTGACAG
>NW_016909695.1:54253-97704 GCF_001483705.2 Eufriesea mexicana
TATTTTTTTTTTGTAAATATCAAATAATGAAGAATTTGGTATAGTTTAAAATTTGTGTATGAGTAATTAATAATTAACTAATTGTATTACAAGATAAAGATAAAAATATTTGGTATCAAATATTATAAAAATGCTAGGAGTGGGTCCACCATGGTGCATTATTTATTTGAGTGTTTGGAAATTAATTTGTGATTTTTATTTGGTAATTATCTGATGATTTTTTGTTATTATAATTTGTGAATATATAAAATATAATTAATTTGACGACTTTAAAGGTACTCTAACATTTTACCAGAAACTATTCTGGAAGCAAATATTTTCTAGTCCATTAAAGGAAATTGGCATCTACGTTTATGTAACTTAGCGTGACTTTATAGAGTAAAAGAAATTACATTAACGATTAGATCTAAATCGCGTGAGCCGTAAGATTTGAATTTTATTTCAAAAGGTACAATTACAATTTACACACCTAATAATTTTCTAATGAAGTGATGTTATCAACGAATACATGAAGCTTCTTATCAGCAATAAATTCTTTTTAATCGACCAGAATGAGATCGCGATTTCAAAAAATTCATTTTCTACCAATAGGGCGATGCAAATTGTAAATAATAAATATCCCTAAAAAATCGATAATAATTAAAATCAGAATTAAAACTAAAAAGTAAAACACCTTTCAAAATTAATTATTAAATATTATTAATAAATTAATAAATACATCTCATACAGTAAAATCTATAAAAAAAAATAATTTTTAATTAAATTATTAATTTATATCTTTATTATTATTGTCGAAAAAAAAGAAAGAGAAAACGGAAATTATTTGAATTCGAATTATCGAAGCGGATATTCGACGATTTTAGACGACACCATTGCGCAACATTCTAAACCTCTACCATGCGAGGATACTAACTAGAAATTTACATACAACGTTGTAATTATTCGCGGTAATTCATTCAATTATTCCTGGCAAAATACCCCATTGAACATATCCCATATATTAAACGTGAGAACCATGCGATCCTGCTTATGACTTCCATGTTACGTAACACACGTTGCGCGACGTAATCACCGAGCACCGATGAGATTCCTCTCTCACAATTCGCTGCTCTATGATCGAAAGCAACGGGTGTAACCCGTCGAAATAACCTGTTACGTATTCGCGTCCTGTCAGTCAAATATTCCGTAATTCTATTAACAGAATGCTGAGAAGACGTTGCATTGCAAGCACAGAGATTAATTTTGAATTTCCCTAGTATCTCTACTAGTTCCCATGCTACTTTGCAGATGGCGCCTGTGGCGCAGGAATTTCGTTAGCATACTCCATTTCGTTACCATACTCCATTTCGCGATAATATAAGAATATCTTGGAATATCATGGGTATTGCGTAAAGTGTTATAAAACTGGCATTGCGTAAGGTATGCAAAGTAGGTACTAGGAATAAATTTAAATTATTTTTCTATAATATAAGTATTATATAATATTTTTCAGAAATTTCTTTGTTTCCAGAGGGTTTCGATCCAGGCCTTTGATATCGAAAAATAAACTCCGCGATGTTAAGTTGACTATCGACTGAAATTTGTATAATCATAGACTAGAAGGATACAAGAAGTATCATGGTTCTTTCAGTTTTAATAAACAAGCAGTAAAGGAGTGTATAACCATCGAAAACAGGCATAGATGATAGTGTAAATATAGGCTTGTAATTGCTTATAAACGCCTACCTTGTATGCTGCTAATCTATGGTTTTATTATTTTGTTCATATTAGCATCATTATAAAAAACATTTGTGAACATAAACTGCATAATTTTTATTCTAATTAACTCTTAGTTCCCCTAATTATTTTATAACTGTAGATAAAATTTAACGCCGTTTTACCCTAAAATGGGAATTACTCTACAAAACACCACTAGTAGAGTAATAAATAAAACGTCACATAACCTCATTTAAAAAATTACCTCTACTCGTATAAAAATAAAAATATAAACGAGTACAATTTTATACCCAATAATTACTATGATAGATCGATCAGAATGCGAGGAACAGTACGCATAGTAATAAAATACATTAATAATAAAATAATAAAATGAAGTACATTGGCATAATTCTCAGCATAAGCAGATAATTGTATTAAAAAGATTGAAAAAAGTAATAGTATAATCATTGAAACAAATGGACAAAGCAATACTGAACTGAAAAAGTATAAATACATATTAACATAACCTTTCAAAGCGTAGAATACTACGCTATAAAGGGCAGAACACGTGAACCGACGGCGCAACGCATCATGGTCAAACAACACGATGGAAGTGATCGAGACCGACTGAAATATCCGAAGCGCACTCATCGGAAAGCACTCGTCGGGAGAATAACCGTTTAAAAACGTTTTCCAATGTCATGGAGGCTGCGTGCCGGGGTGAGCGCGCGCGCGCGGAAAATAATCGATCAATTTTCCCGCTGGAAATGCGGGGGCGTGCAACGCTCAGTGGGATGAGGCAACGCGAGATACCTGCGTCGAAGGCCAAATGAAAGGCAGAAGAAAATTGTCGACTCGTTCGCGTGTGGGAAGCGCGTGGAAGTCAGCCGATTTTAAAGAAGGCCAAATGCTTAATCGTAATTTACGTCTCACATGGAATCAAACAGCAAAACTGTGCAAAAAAATAGTTTTATTTAAATGACTGATTCATAGATAAAAACTATGTTTTTTTTAAGATTATAAATAGCAGTCAGATTATTGTGGACGATAATAAATAATAATTTTTTGATAGCAGGAAAGAGATTAAATTAATTTTGCAATTTAATTTTAAACTAGGGTGGAAAATAGAAAGTAACTTTATATGCTTGGATCTGATTCTTCTTTACCATGTTTTATAGGTTATAGGCTTTGTGATTCTGTAATACTTTTCTATATATATTTCTATATATTATCTTATTTGATATATCTTGAAAGGCTATAAAATTTGCCAATACAATGAAGCAGACTATATATATAAATATATACATTAAAGAAAAATTAGGGGTGGTAGATATTAAAAAATTAAATATATATATAATAAAAGAATTATGGGAGATGAATATTGAAAAATTAAATAAACTAAATAAATTTTCCAATTTGTCATGATAGATGAAGCAGACTATACATATATCAATATACATAAATATATACAAAAAAAATTAGGGGAGGTAGATGTTAAAAAAAATGATAAAATTAAGTAATGAAAACAACAAAAGTAAATGTAAAATTTTTAATACAAGAATTTAAAGATAATTATGCTAGGTTTAGGTTAGGTTGCTAAACTTCTACCCCCAACAGTTCTCAGAACTCGAATTAGTTGGTCAGTGAAGTGTATGAGTTATGCTTGTGTCGACTATAGATGTCCCTGGTTCTTTCTTCTCCCCTCAGTCGACTTCCCAGAAGTCACCAGCTCAAATAAACATCTAGATACGATTCTGGACTGCGGGCGCTAGAGGGCACTACTGTAGTAGTTCCCGCACATTATACTCTCTGCTATAATCTCTGATATAAATACAACGCAGCACAATATTTTCTGTCCACTCCATAATTATTTATTTGGCGCGAAATTTAAATTTTACGAATATTTTTTTGGTCGAGTGTATAAAATAAATCCTCTGTCAAGTGATCACTTACTATATGAAATTTGTCCAGACATTCTACCATCAGAATTTTTTTATACGAATAATATATTTCTCTTTTTTTTGTATTACCTTAATACGAAATTTTATATTTTTATATAACTCTGTCTGCTTTTTCAGTATATTACATGAAAAAAGGAATGTATTATAATAAGGGAGATAGGTTAGGTGCTGGAAAATATAGAGAGGTTATAATTTCAGTTTTTCCCTTTTTTTTCTGATGAAAAGTGGCAAATATCAAATGCTTCATTATTAGTTTCACATGACCTCGTATTAAAATTGATCCGGCAGTGCATTTTATTCTGCGTCCAACGCATATTCCACAGCATTGAAACTTTAATCGAGTGTAAAAATAGATTAAATCGTTGCAGCCCGCAAAATTGCCACTATCGACTGTACCTTCAGATTTATCTATATTTCTACACGTGTTTATAACTGGTACCATTTATTCGCACAGATTTATATCAGCGAACCAGTTAATATGTTTCAAAAAATGAAATAAATTCTTAGAATTAAATTTTAAAAAATGAAGTCACCACAGAGTTAAAATAAAAGTATAACCAATGCACCACACAAATTTTCTCATAAAAATTCAACTGATGAAAATTAAGTATTAAAAATTCGTACATATTAAAATTCACGGGTAAATACGAATGATAAAATATCCCAAAAATTAATTGGTTATATGGAAATTATTTAAAATAAAATATTAAATATAATTTGATGGTGCAAAAAAAAATAGAAACAGAAATTAGTGAAATTAGTGAGATCGGAATTATGGCCGTGGTAGCATAATTACGGCAGGTTAGGTAAAGAGAAAATTCATAGAAACGTTTATAATATTTATCCTCGTGAATTACGACCGATAGGTTCGGAGAACGGAAGTCTATCCTTACAGGATGTCCAAATTTAGTGACTCGTTTACGTTGGAACGCGTAGCATGCCGCGAGTAATCAAGATCTGTTTTCGCTCGCAATACAGCTGCGAAAACAACTTCTCTTTACTATACACCGTCGTTTACTCTAGTGTCTAGGTCACTACCTTTTCGCCATCGTGCAACCACAAACGAAAAGCAATTCTTTCATTCGGTATATGAACTTTATACCGTTGCACAAAAATTTGCAATCACTTATGACATTCGCCATTTGTGAAATAAAATAACGAACAATATCCAGTTCACAATTTCCTGCTTTTAGTACATGTAAGTATAGTATATAATTATTATTATACTTCTTACACTGTTATTAGTATATATTAGTAGTAATAAGTATAATGGTGTATATTATATATACTATATATACTAATACTAATATATATACTAATTAATATATATTATAGTATATATTAGTATATATTATATTGGTTATTATACAAAATATATTATTTAATATTCAAAATTTATAAAATGAAGTACAGTGAAATAAATGAACAAACAGAAAATTATTTTAATTAAAATTCTAACCTAACCTCGTGCCTGTAATAATTTTGTTGTATGTACTAACTGAAATACACTTGAGTTCAGCATTCTTTTGTATTTTCCTCATGGAGAGATACGTTTTTCTTATTATAAAACAAGTTTTCCCAAAGTTTTGAGCAGCAGTACAATTCCAACCAGTTACACAGTCTGATCAGCCTGTACCACACCAACGATGATTAAAAGCAAATGTCCTGTGCAAGATAGAAAATAGATAAAATAAGCTCAATAATTATCTTCATAAAAAGAGTGGTCATTTTTTGTTGGTAATAAAAATAAATTAATATTTTTTAATTTATAATTAATAATAGGCTGAGATAACCACAGACCTGGGACGATAATTCCTGCATGCTATCCTTGAACATTTGTCCAGCTTTGACGTGTCGAACTAACGATACTTTCGAAATCGATCATGGTCTTTAACCTCAACTCGATTGAAGTTCTCCCCGGTCGTACGACCGCTTTCGTACGATCGATATGACACGCGAATACGTTTGTATGTTAACTCTGGCTATTAGCATTGCCAATGTCTCGTCGTATTTCAATGAATTCACGCGGTGGAATTGAAAGGAGGCCTTAACGCGCCATTATGAAGTTTCTGGCTATTACTTCACCCCTTGCGTGCGCCGAGGTCGTTCCTACAGGGTGACACAAAAATAGGTGGCCAAACTTTCTTATCGCGTCCCGCAATTTATAACGATGTAACAGAATGCATGTAACAACATATATCCTACAAACGTGACACGAAATATTTGAAAATTCTTCCCCCCGAGATAAGAAAACTTCTTCGTTTATGGCAAGAATGATGTAAGAGTATTCGCATCGAGTAACCATTTCAATGGAATTTTAATTTTCCTTCATTATTTTTATCTCGATCATCGCGTAAAATTTGCTAATACTACGATAAAATGGTTTAATCGTTGATATTCTACGATGAAATTTAAATTAAAATCATCGGGAATACCCAACAAAGCGAACTTATATCGAGGATATAAAATATAATCTTCAACGTTTCATAAAAGTATATAAAACGAGACTCGTGTGTCGAGAAGATAGATTTTTAGGTTATGTAAGTATGACGTGATGCACGTATTCTGAAGGCAAATGCAGACGCGTTAAAAATAGGGAACTCCGTGAATAAATTGCTGAATCGAAAACTTGGACAGTCCGATTGATAAGTTAACGAGGTTATGGAAGGTTAAGGAAGGAGAAAAATAAGACGCGAATATCGATAAGCAGAAGCACAAAACATAACCAATGCCGGCGTCGAATCGAAGGCGCGCGCATACCAAGATGGACGGCATTGTCCTGCGCGCGCAGAGAAATGCATAACGATGAGCTCTGTGCAGGCTCGCGTGAGATTTCCATATGGCATACAAAGACGTTAACGGGACCTAACGCCATCGAAAAACAAAGGATAGACAGAGGAACGTGTGGCCTACGCACATCGTGTGTTCCTTTGGTTATTAACGTTCCAACAACGGTTTACCATATGCGTGCTCATGAGAACGGAGAACTTGCTCGAATGGCAAAAAGTTATTTTCAGCATGAAACTTCGTCGCACAAACTAAACGGCTTGTGAAACCCCTTTCAGTGACGATCAACTAGGCCATTTTTACACCGTCGGTATATTTATATAATTCGCTAGTTTCATGGATAAATTCATATTTTTTTCCTTTTTACAATAATTATTATTTACAATAATTATTGGAAAATTTTAAAGATACGAATATGCATTCTATATAAATTTTAAATAAGTCCTACTTAGCTATATCAATGTTATATACAGGGTGTTTCAATTTTCAGGTGTCAAACTTTGTCAGGTTTATTTTATGACTATCTATAAATTCTTTAGAACATCATATAGCTAATGAAAGTAATTTCCACGTAATCCTATCATGTGGGAATGATCGTATTTTAAAATATATTTTATTTCGCTCTTTCTCATTTATAAAAATAGATTCTACAAGTAAAAAATCATTCAAAAATGAATTAAGACACTAATTCTGGAATATTCTAAGTGTTTTCAAAAATTATTTGCCCCCTTTGGTCCAATGTTTCCACAAGTGAGACCCCCCCGTTGCAGAGGGGTTGATTCGATGTATTTCACAGGGATAGGAATTCCAAATTAAGGATAAGCACCGAGATAATTATCATTTTAAATGAGAGAGCAAATTTGAAAATTCCACGTAAAGATAAGTGCACGGTGTCGATGTTCTTGAAATAAAGAGGGTCAAGGCAAGGTGGAGGGGGTTGGAGAGGATTGTTTCGGTCGATGTAGGGGTCGCTCGATGAAGATCGGCTCTAACGGAAGTCTCTGGCCATCTAACGAATTTCTTGCAAATTACGCCCATTTGTAACCACGTGGCCATTACGGATGCACGGCACGAGCGCCACGGACTATTGCACACGACCACTGTATACAACGATGGCTACGTTAGGAAAGTCAGAAAGAACGTGTGTATCACGCCCATCCATTATTTTCCAACGAAAGCCAGTGAGTTAGATAGTTAAAGTCCTTGCACGCGATTGAACGTGATGATAGTTTGAAACACTTCAAAGGGGAATTTAATGCTTATATAGTTAGATAAGTATATGTAAACCTATGCAAAACAGGAGTGCTGCAAGAATCATTATAGGAGTAAGACTTTAATGATTATACTTGGAAATTTTTATAGCATTTTTTATATGATATATGATTGGTATTTTTTTCCTGTTTTGCTGACAAATAAAATTATTTAATCATTCAGAATAAAAATATGTTTGAAAAAAATATATTAATATTGATTTACCAAACCTGTTAAAATGTTTTTGACAAAATTACTGTTCACTTTTATATAAGATAACAGCATAATTATGTATACTTATTTATTTACTTTATTTATTATTAATCATCTAGGTACACCCCTGATTTTGTATAATACGAAATCCCCTATACCATAGGACCTTTAACACCTTATAGCTATATAAACAATATATTTGTTAATAACTCCATAACGAAGGGTTTATTTGCAAACTTAATGTAATTTTAATTATATAATCGTCTTTTGGCTCCTAGATTAAGTTTATGTAGCTTAGTGAGAAAATCTAGGGACTTCTTGTATAGGGAGAATATTATAGACGCTCGATACCGCAAAAGAAAGGACTAGTCACTTTTCTTAACCTATACATTACTGCAGATACGGGCATAAAAGGAATGCAACTTCCTCTCTATTTTACTAATCTAACCATCTGAAATGCGTAGTACATACGTTCCACTCGCGTGGAACACGCTCTACGCATCCACTGCACCGTTGCAGTTACCACGCGAGTGATTTCGAAGCACGATGAAATGTCATAGTTTCTCGGTAACGCGTCGTTTCTCTGCGCGGATGGAATGCTATTGGCACAAAAGGAGGAAGGAGTGGGGGTAGCCCGCATTTCCGCGTCTGCGAGCAACGGGCAGCGGTCAGCAGGCTTAACGACGCGTTCCAAGTGCAGCGCTAAGCGTTACATAATACACGCGGCTCGTCTCGGATGTCAGGAATATCGGGCTGACACGGTGACGGTAATTTCAATTACACTACGACGGACCTAGTGCGTGCCTACGTGTCTTTTTCTCTTCTCTGCTCGACGCCCGGCATCCGTGTAGTCAATTGACGCAAATTGGGGGAAAGCCGCGTTAAAGACGAACGCTACATCCGCCATTAGGCGGCCAAAGACCCCGCTTCGTTGCTACTCAGGCGCGGTGCAATGCGAACGCACATGTACCGCGACCACTGTCTTGCACTTGCGCTGCTTCGCCATCTTTCTTCGGAGTTATAAAGCGCCGGATACGTTATTGCGTTTCGAGGATGCTGCGCGCCATCGTGCTCTATATCCGTACCCCGCCATTCGATCCCGGCGGATCGATACGGGCCTCCGCTGATGCTATCGAAGCCTTTAAAGTCCGTTTGCAAAGCGCGCGACGGTCATTGACTACGTAGTACTCTAGTGAGTTGACTACACGTGGTAGGTAGGTCTCGGTCTCAAATTGTAGTAAAAATTCGCAATAAAAATATCGCGATAACGGAAATTAAATTTGGTCGTTGATTATAATATTATAATCTATACTATAATACTATAATATTATAATATAATTATAAATATAATTGTAATAATTGATAATCATCGGTGATTATTACTAAGCGCCTTTGTACACTGGATGTCTCAAACTTGAAACTCATTATGAAATTTTGTATAGGCAAAATAAGTATCTTACACGCTCATGTTTAATTTTGCTTGATTTCTTTGACAACTCGCTTTCAAACGACCTGTCCACCTTGCGTTATCCTGATCTAATCTCGTTTGTAGGATTAATTCAATGTTCATGTTATTTTTAACACTAGAACTACCGGTCTGTAATGTATATTTAAATATAATGTATGCAATTGGTATTAATTAATTTGATGTAATTAAAACAAAGGAGCATACGTAATTGCGTCCCTATTTAAACAAAAATCAGTACAATTTTTACCAAAAATGGCTGCATATTTTCAGCAATCATGAAAAGTCATTTTGATTCTCATAGTAGTTCAGAATTAATAATTTCATTTTATGTCATCTACTTTGATTACTATGTATTTCAAAATTTATAGCAAAGGATACCCAATCGATAATTATTTAATGAATATTATTATTATTATTTTTATTATAATCTTATAAAGCGAATATTTTGAAAAATACGAAAGATATGAAAAAATAGTTTAGACAAAAGATGAATGATTTTAAGAGGGCCAGATTATGTTGTCACTAACTTGACCTTGCAATGACCTTGGAAAAGTCTATCGAAGTGATCTAGGAATTTTTAAATTGCAGCCTATATTTTTTACTGCACATTATTGCAGCTAGTATTAAAGCATTTTCAAAATAATACCTAAGTATAATTTCTGCATTAATCATCTTAGAATATAAGTTTGTACATTCTCTGTAACATCACGTGATCCACAAAGAACCTATTGCCAGAATTAATTTAGGTACTACGTTGCATTAATATTATTAATTAATTAATCGCATTACTGCGAAGTAATTCGTTTGTAATAATTGTAAATTACAGATTATCTTAAATTATTATTATAAATTATTATAAATTATAAACTAATAATTATAAATTCTCATTTCCTTTCAAGGAAGTGATAAAGGTTAAAGGGTGGTTAAGAAAAATTCGCTCTAATATAGTTAGGGTATTGCTAACGTGATTCATAGCAGAAATATTATATTAGAACCTCGGCACCCCGTTTAATTTTAAACTTGGGAAAGGTGCAATAAAGGCTGCTGGAAGCATTAATTTAACATTTACAGAAGATTGTGTAAATGTTAGGACGGTTCAAGGTTGGTAATCTTTCATTAGAAAACGAACCAAGAAGTAGGCCGAGATCGACGATAATATTTCAACAGACATTATTGAACATGATGTACAACTATTAGGATAAATAACGTTTTAAATGAAAATAAAGCATTCTACCATTATTCACTGGCTCGGGCAGAAACACTAAATTAAGGGGATATTCATGTAATCCAGCTAATAAAAATCGGCTTCTTTAGGATTTTTTTCTAAGGAAACCACGAAACATTTTAGTATACAGTTTTCGCACTATGATTTATTTATATTTAAAGAGTATTTCCCATTTTTTTTTTTACAAAATAATTAAAAATTGTAGAAATTATATAGCCTTAGGTAAATCATGTTTTTAAAAACAGGCTCAAATGGTTAATATGATTCCGGATCATTTGATTATCAAAAACGAAAAAACTAAAAAACATCTTAATTAGCATAAGTACAGCTATAGCATGAACCATCAAAGCAGCGAAATTTCGAAAGCTAAAAAGAAATGACAGCATTTTGAAATTTAAATATCGATTTTCCTCATATTTTTCATTTTTGGGTGTTAAACAAAAATAGGAAAAAAACGTCAGATTTTTAAATTCGTGTTACATTCGATGAAGGGACATCCGGTGAAGATCTGCCTTAAATTTGGAGTCAATCGGTCAACTAAACGCGAGATATCCCGTCATCCATTTCAAAAAATATGGTTTCGAGAAAATTTCAATGACTGTACACCGCACTTTAAACATCTATAACTTTGCTAATTTTACGAATTCGAGCAAATCCTTTTACACAGATATTTTCGAAAGCTTTGAGAAAATATATATATATAAAAAAAAATCGATTTTTTTAAACCGGATTATAAGAATACCCTCTTAAATGGCCAAATGGGCATCACGTGATACATGCGCAGAAGCTTAACGGTATGAAGATAGCTGCTGAAGTTACTTCAAACGCATTATAGGAAAAAGTTATCACGTGTTGCATACCCTTATAAAACCATATAAACTTTGTTTCTCACATTTTGTTGCTCAGTGAATAATTTATAAATAATTATAATAAACGTGCTACTTCTGCATTCACGTTAGAGTATATTAATTCTTGCTAACATAGACTCTATTTTTTCTTTTCCCATGTAATTCACATTGTTGCAATATTTTTTAGACTTTTTCGTGGAATTTTTACTATTAATTGTTAATTTCAGTCGATTATTAATTAAACGAATCAACTGAACAATACTTATTTGACTTCGTAGACTCGGATAGAAATGGCTTCTAAGAGTTGAACAGTCTCTTGTCTCAACGTCCTTGTTCCACAAAATGAAAGGCTCGTTACGAATTTATGGTATGTTACACGTGTCTGTGTATTTAAACGCAGTACTTCTGTACTTGTAAACAGGCAATAACAAACTGAACAAGCAGCTACTGTGATTCAGCGAAAATGTTGGGCTCTGATTGGGTCAAAAATAATTCTGAGCGAGTTTCTCGTTGTATGAAATCACGTACGCTTCTGTGTACTGCTATGTGACCACTCGCATGTTCATGGAAATATTTCTAGCAGGTTGCAGATGTACGAATTCATGGAAACCAAATCCATCTTAGAGCTAAAGCGTTTTCAGTGAATTTCTTTAGCATAAATTTTTGCTTTTAGTATCATTTAAATTTTTCTAAAGCTTTGTATGAAGTTTTAAAATACTAAGGTATACCAGTAATACCTTTATTCTTGTGTATTGATTTAATAGTCATAAGATGTACAATATAATACAATACAATTTCTTGTATTGTATATTAATAGTGTAGCAATGACACATTTACAGTATATATAGAGTATAATTTCTTTACCATAAACTTTTGGTTTTAGTATCATTTAAATTTTTCTAAAGCTTGGTATGAAGCTTCAAAATACTAAGGTATACCAGTATACCTTTACTCTCATGTATTGATTTGATATTCATAAGATGTACAATATAATACAATACAATTTCTTGTATTGCATATTAATAGTGTATCAATCATTTACAGTACATCAATAACATATTTCTGTAATAATATATTTTAACACAAATACAATTTCACTGTCTCTAAATTGCTTAATTATTTCTTATTAATTGGAAGCAGTTAGTAGCTCAGTACATTTGTATTCTGGTAACATTAAATTCCTAAGTGAACAGCTTAAGTGTTAGACTTCAATTAAATTGTGAGTGCATGTGACATGTTAAAACACATGTTACGTAGCAGCAAGAGGTAGCAGGATCTTAATATTTAGTAATAGGATTTTCGACAAATACCAACGTTGTCTGCTAATGCATCACGGTTAAGAGGGCCTTGGTTAAGGTCCATTACTTTAATCGCTACCGTTAAACCAATAGTTGGTCTACTCCTACCACTGAATTTCCACCAGTAACATCACAGGTATAAATATACCGGTCACATTTATTACTAGCTAAGATTAGAAATAATTTCCTGACCAACCCACGACCCACGAACTTATAAGAGCTCAGGAAATCACTGATGCTTGAGGCTAGGGCGTGAAGCAAGAGAGTATGGCTACCCAAGGTTTTGGATGGAAATATATTTCACAAATACCTGCCAAGTTTATCTAAATTGACTGATTAAATGTATCCTAGAAATGTCTATCAAATTTATTTAGACAGTCAGATAAGTCATTTACTATGTGATAAATGCACAAGTAGTTTTTGAGTAGCTACAGTATAGAACACAGAATGCAAGTTTTATAGTACATATTTAAAAACTCTTTCAGAATTTATAATATATTATGCATATAAATACTGTAGAGATTTCCCTTGTTTTGGCAACCATACATTTACAGTGATTTATAGTAATTACAGTTTACAATGATTTTAGACCTGATTAGATGATTTTAGAGAATTTTTAAAATATGCAATCCCTATTTGAACAATTATCATTTATCAGTTCTGACGTTTCTTCCTCAAATTGCCAAATATTGGATGTTCCAAGAAGTAATTTTGATAGAAAACACAGGTTTTTAATAAATTGTAAATATTATTCAACAATGAACACTCCTTGATCTTTCTTAATAATCCTGAACTGTCAGCTATCATGCTGTCTTTTCTTTTTCCATTGGCAACACTTAACTGCACAAATAGCGCAAAATTCAAATCTTGCATGAATTTTGGGACACCCTATTTAAACCAAATTAAACCAATTTAAACAATTATACAGTGTGATTCAAAATTATACCTATCTCCATCATCATCATACTGAAAACAAATATAAGATACTTTTTACTGTGTTACAAGATTTTAGTAAGTAGCTTACTTGAGCCATGAAATAAAGATTTAAAATTTTCTCACCATATTTTCACTAGTCACTGTATACCTAATAAAAAGATGTTCCATTATACTTGTCAATCTCTCAACCTGACAAAATTTATCTTCTTCTACATATCCTTTCGTGTTACCGAATTTAATTCCTCTCTCAAAAATTCCAAGATTTCCCTAGACTATCCATCCTCTTTGATCACTCACCCTCTCGTCTGCTTGGTTTTTTTCAAGGCGGTGTAGTGAAAATAATCGTCGCTGAAAGCACATTAGACAACAGAGTGCGCTAGTATCGATATTGTTATTAGACTGATAGCGTCAATTAAGGGCTAATGACGATAGCTTCGAGGTTGCGATAACTTTGTTCAAAGTCGATGTAACTAATTTTACGGTCCATTAATGCGAAAGTCTTCTTCGTTCGAGGTACGTCGCGTCACGGTAATAAAGGAAGTTCGAAGCAACACGTCAAAGGGGACGAAGAGGTTCATTTTGCGAGGCGAAATGATTTCTCGGAAGCGAAAGCGGAGGGTAACGAGTAAACAGTCTGACGAAGTTACGGTTCGAAGAAAGTTCAACGAACGCTTCTTTCTCAGGTTGAACCCCTGTTTACTCGGGTTTTACTTGGACGCTGAGAAGAAAGAACGTGGGTCGTTCGATCGGATGGAGATAAAATTATGATTGATGATCTTGATTTAAGAGATCCGCCAGGAAGATTGTTTTTAATGGCGTAAAAGTGTCTGGTGTTCGGCCTAGTAAATTGAGGAGAAACTTCGTGCTTTGTAGATTAAGGCAAGTAAAAAAGTGAAAATATGGAGACTCCATGTGCACTCTGAAGTGTGATCAATGTAGTATTAAATAAAAATAAAATAATTTCTTATTAGAAATAATACCTTCCATTTTCTTTTTCTGGAGGGAGGGGGGGGGGTCTTTTTATTGGTGGAAATTTAGTAACTTATGGTTGGATCTGTGAGATGATGAAGAAGTTTGAAATTGGAATTGAAATTCTTGCAGAAGGTAGTATGAAGCTTCCATTATGTAAGAAGAAAAACCTTGAATTTTTCTTTAGAAATTAAGTTGAAGTTATAAATTACTTTAGAAATTAAATTAAGTAAGAAAATCTTGAAATTTTCTATTTATTATATTCTCATTTACACTTCTATTTCTTATTTCTTAATTTACAGTATTTACCTTAGAATGTTCCATGCATAATAATGTAATAATATAAAATGTATTTTATTAATACATGTATTTTCTATAAAGAAGAAAATATAAGAGAAAAATGATAGATTATATTTAAAAATATTTTCTAGAAAAATTAAATCTTGTAAAATTTATTTATAAAGATTTTAAATTTATAAATATTTAAATAGTTTGATTTGGCATTAATGTAAATTTGTATCATATATAAATATTCTTTAAGAAAAAAAAGTATGATGATGATAATAAATTACATTTTACAATTGCATAAGTTAATGATGGTTTACTTTCCCTGGTTAGATTACGTTTTATTTCATTAAAGAAAATACCACAGACAAAAAGAAGAAAGGAAGTAAGCAATGAAAAGATGAAATTACAGGTTCACGAACGCAGTCGTTTCCCTCCTTTTTCATCAGACATAACCTCCAAGGGTTTACGGTTTTTAAACTGCGATGAAAACATCATGCTACTACTCACGTTAATTAGACTCCCTTCTAACTCTCGGGCAATTTTATCCACGCTTTAACAAGTTTTCTTTCTTAGAAGCAACATAAGGGAGAAACTAATGTCTCTACTGTCTCAAATTAGTTATCACATTTGTGAATATTTTTTACCATTTCTGTCAGTTTTTATTAACGCTAATAAAATTTGTAATGATAGTTTATAATTTAATTTTGTTTTGTATGCTTTGCATCAAATCAATTAAAAATAACTTCTACTTTCTAGATATTATATCATGACTTAACAATCACAACGTACATCTGTTTATTAATTAACTTCTTGTTTTATAATTTTTAAGGACCTAGTTATGTAAATATTGGCCATCTTCAGATGTGATACTGTATTAGATTTTAAATATTAAATTATTGTCCATAATTTGTAACTTGTTAAAGAATTAGTAACTATCAGTCTGAAAACCTACAAGTTTAATCAGAATTCAAACCTAATTTTATTAGGAATATAATCTTTTTCTTGAATTTCAATCGTAGTGTATATTATGAAAGTGTTACAATAACATGTTATTAAATGAATCATGACATATGATATTTGAGTGTGATATATGCAAATAACAATAATTAAAGTTGAGTGATAAAAATAAATAGGTGTATAATTATGTTTCTTTCTCAATAAAATTGAACATACATTTCATCAGAAATAACTGCATGTTTTCAATAACTATAAAAGCAAAAAGTCTCAAACCAGTTATTTTGACTAGTTCAGTTAAAAATAAATCCTGTTTATTTCCTCACACAATTATCATTCATCTAAGCTTCTGCATATTGCTTAACTCATGCGGAACCTATTTATCCATTCACTTTTCCTAGTTGAGCGAGTGATGAATAATAGTGGAATAGCTAATCTTCATTTAAAATGCTATTTCTTTTGCTATTTGCCAGGAATTATTTTTAATAACATGTTTTCAAGTATAAATAGTTTGATTTGGCATTAATGTAAATTTGTATCATATATAAATATTCTTTAAGAAAAAAAAGTATGATGATGATAATAAATTACATTTTACAATTGCATAAGTTAATGATGGTTTACTTTCCCTGGTTAGATTACGTTTTATTTCATTAAAGAAAATACCACAGACAAAAAGAAGAAAGGAAGTAAGCAATGAAAAGATGAAATTACAGGTTCACGAACGCAGTCGTTTCCCTCCTTTTTCATCAGACATAACCTCCGAGGGTTTACGGTTTTTAAACTGCGATGAAAACATCATGCTACTACTCACGTTAATTAGACTCCCTTCTAACTCTCGGGCAATTTTATCCACGCTTTAACAAGTTTTCTTTCTTAGAAGCAACATAAGGGAGAAACTAATGTCTCTACTGTCTCAAATTAGTTATCACATTTGTGAATATTTTTTACCATTTCTGTCAGTTTTTATTAACGCTAATAAAATTTGTAATGATAGTTTATAATTTAATTTTGTTTTGTATGCTTTGCATCAAATCAATTAAAAATAACTTCTACTTTCTAGATATTATATCATGACTTAACAATCACAACGTACATCTGTTTATTAATTAACTTCTTGTTTTATAATTTTTAAGGACCTAGTTATGTAAATATTGGCCATCTTCAGATGTGATACTGTATTAGATTTTAAATATTAAATTATTGTCCATAATTTGTAACTTGTTAAAGAATTAGTAACTATCAGTCTGAAAACCTACAAGTTTAATCAGAATTCAAACCTAATTTTATTAGGAATATAATCTTTTTCTTGAATTTCAATCGTAGTGTATATTATGAAAGTGTTACAATAACATGTTATTAAATGAATCATGACATATGATATTTGAGTGTGATATATGCAAATAACAATAATTAAAGTTGAGTGATAAAAATAAATAGGTGTATAATTATGTTTCTTTCTCAATAAAATTGAACATACATTTCATCAGAAATAACTGCATGTTTTCAATAACTATAAAAGCAAAAAGTCTCAAACCAGTTATTTTGACTAGTTCAGTTAAAAATAAATCCTGTTTATTTCCTCACACAATTATCATTCATCTAAGCTTCTGCATATTGCTTAACTCATGCGGAACCTATTTATCCATTCACTTTTCCTAGTTGAGCGAGTGATGAATAATAGTGGAATAGCTAATCTTCATTTAAAATGCTATTTCTTTTGCTATTTGCCAGGAATTATTTTTAATAACATGTTTTCAAGTATCTCTTGTCAATATCTTTTACTGAAAAGTCATTACTTTGGAATCTCATGAATGCATTAGCCTAACTAAATTAATGTTTACGCAATCTCTTCTAAATTTAAAAAATTTGACCATACTTTTTCAAGCATGTGTTCAAGTTTAAAATCATATGAGCATTCTAATTATTCATTATATTTGATACATTCCAACATTCCTATTATAAAGCACATTAAGAATTCATATTTATTGCATTATCTAATTCCCTCTTTACTAATATGAAACTGCATAAAAAACTGTTACATGCTTCTAATTAATTTCTCCATAATCAATCATTTTCTACTTACTTATGTCATACTTTAGGTCACACCTTACACTTTCAACAGATAAACTGAAAGGAATGCAAAAATTTATTCCTTTAGTTGTCAACACGGGAGCAATTAACCTAGTCATCTGCCATGGTAAATCAAGAACCATACGTAGTTTGCTTGAAAAATGACGCAAGAAACGCTGTACGCACATTTTGCTGATTCTAATGTAAATGTTACACTCGTGAATCGTATTTACCCGTACACTTCTACTTTTACCACACAACGATAGCTCGGTAATTACGGTAAATACCAGCTTTCTATTCACGAGTATTCACAGCCTTGCGCATTAGTCGATGGACGCCATGTAAGGTTATAGAAGCGTCCGTTAGGGAAAAATCGAATTTAACCATGGATGTATCGAACGACTATTGATCACGTATCTGATCTACGTGCGTTTCCAATTCACGATCTAAGTCGCTTCTGAATATATTCTAATGTTGTTTTAGAATCCTTCGAGGTTGCATTCTATAGTACATTTTGAATTTTGTGTAAAGTTATAGCGACTAATTGATGGGCGCATATTTAATACAAAAAGAAACTAGGAAAGTAGAGAAATATTTTACACTTTTTTGCGCAATTAAAAATATAAGATTTTTGAGAAATAATTTTGAAAATAAATTTGTTTATATTATTAGTGTCTCAGAACGAATGTATAGTGTATTCCAGTAATAAAATTATAAATCTATCAATATGTCATGTAGTGTTAATTGTATAATAAATAAAGATATAATTTATTTGTTAGTAAAAATATATTTTAATAATAATAAATCAATCGTGATTTTTTATCCAAATACATTTTTGAAATTCATATGGAATTATTGAAGAATCCAAATATAAATTCCATTTGAAGTGTAATAAAAATTCTTCACATATTTGAATATTCCTCAGATATTTGTATGAATTTTACCAACATATTTCATAGATCAATATAAAATTGCCTTGAAAAATAAGCATATAAATATTTTACTGAAATATCACAAGAAACGTAAAATAAAATGAAATTCATAGTGACATAAACTAGGCGTTAAGTATTATAAATCAAATACTAATTAACAAATTGAATTACCAAATAAATTAAACAGCGCGTTAATGCGTGTATCATATATACTATACCTCCGCATTCTGAATTATTCATCGCTCATATAGCATTGAATTTATTGGACGAATGAAACATTAATTGAATAAACCTAGCTTGTATTAATGCTTAATGTAAACTATTACAATCTATTATTTACCGTTATCTTCCAATATATTATCAGTAAGATAATAATTTTTATTCCTTTTATATTTTACATTTTATTACAATTTTATAAATAAAATTTCATCTATGTAATACTTTCATATTATTTTTAACCACTTTGTCAAAGAAGCTTTCGTCAAAACCTAATCAATTAGGAAAACATTATTTCAACGCCCTCTGTGATCACAATTATAATCACATCCATCAAAATGGTATACAGCGTGTCCATGGGTCCATCAACAGCAATCAAAGTGAGTGACTCAGTGATTCAGCAAGTCAGACCTTAAGCAGACTTTCCTATCTACCTCAGATTTTATTTAATGGTTTAGATCAAGATTAGATTCTGTTAGACTAAAATTATTAAATACTAAAGATTAGACACTAATATATACTCAAGATATGCTAACATTTTCATTATTGATTATTTTAATTCTCAATTTGCTAAAAAAAAAATTTCTATTTCTATACACACGTAGTCCCACATATGTGACAGCAACCTGACAGCAATTCGGCCATAGCAAAAGGGTTAACTGAAACCCTGGAGTTCTCAAAAATATCACACTTGTTTTATCCTTGTCGTAAACTGGGTGCAATCCACAGCTCTTGACAAAAGTCAACAGGGAAACGAGAAGATCCGTGAACATGGTCATAATGGAAGATCAATGGCGGCGTAACGCGCCCCTAGTGTATGCGACACTGCACGTGGCAATGCTAGCTGTAGTCGCACGTGGGCTGTGAGTCGAAGAGCGCCCACACATCACGGATTCTCGTCCGGCCTTCGAGTTTCCCGACTAGTGCATACGTGGTATTCACACTTGCCTCGTTCGCGTGTGCGTTCCCTCCCTATATATCCAACTCCTGTCACTTCGCTTCGCTCTGTCTCTCTCCTGCTCACTTTCTTCGGGCCCCTCTATTTCTCTCTCTTTCTATTCTTTCGCAGGTTACTCGTCTACTCTATCTACCCTTCTTTCCCGTTCTTCGCGTTCATCTTTGCGTCTCTTCCTTACACGCGAATGTCGTCATTACCTCTGCCACTAGATCCTTCACTATATATCGTGTTATCGTCCTGTTACGAGCGCTGCAAATATGTGGATCCCGGTTCGAAATCCGCTTTGATGTTTGCAACCTACTTTACCTACTCCACCGGTCGCGTAAGCGCGTAATATTTCCCAGATAATGCATGTATATTGTTCGGCTGTAAATGACTGACGAAGCGGAACAGCGCGCTCTGCGGATAACCTGTGAATAGTGGTGCCCCCTTTTGGGCAACCGTGGTACTTATTTTCGAATGGGCGGAATAGTAACCGGCGAGAATGTTTCTCCTGCGTTTCTATGCTAGCTTGTTAGTATCAATAATTTATTTTCAGAGAATAAAAATAGTGGGGAAAAAGAGCGTAATATACTGCTTAAGTAAAAGTTGAATTATTTGTTACAGATAAGAGAAGAAAAGCATATACGCAGTATAATTTCAATACATTACGCTGGTCCTGCGTGTCCAATGCATAACCTCAATTACTGTCCTATAAAGTAATACTGAAACTTTTATCAGGTATGATTGCTTATCCAATGCATAACCTCAATTACTGCTCTTCAAAGAAACAGCGAGATTTTAATCACGAATGTCTTTACAGTGGAATAATATTGTATAAGGAATGAGGAAATCGAACAGTGGTTAAAGTTAATTCTTCAAAGTATTCAATCTACCTTTGTTACGCTATCAGACCAACTTTCGCCATTTCCAGTGATGTCCTCAACTTCGTTCGAAGATTCGCGACAAGAATGACTCGCAGCTTCGGAATTTCATCCGCTTTTCGAACAATTCTACGGTGTGATAACAACACCTAGCTCGATACGTTGAAAGGCATTCAAAAGGAGCGTGTCCCTTTGTCGTAGCCACCCTCGCCGTTCCGTCGACCCACTGCTTTTTGTATCCGTTGGATTCGACCTAGTTCTCGTTCCGGTATTCCGGGGCAGGGTCTTCCCCGCGAGGTCGAGAGGGTTTAATCCGAATTATCTCCCCGGGACCAGAATATCGAAATTACTGTGCTTAGCAAAGTGAATGCTATGCGTGAGCGTGGTGTCGATAAAGCGCTGTATATTAAACTGCTGCACATAAACGGTACCTATCTCAGGTACAATTTGTATGCATAAATAGTACAGATATGGCATCCCGGTGAGACTCCAAGGTCCAAAAATTTTTCAAATATTTTAGTTTTCTAATTTTCAAATCGTTCAAAAAATTTGTTTGATACATAATTGTTCAGGTGCTTGGAAATATCTAGGTTAAAATCCTACTGTAAATTATGATCTTGGGTATTTTCATTTTCTGGAAATCTTGGTTTTATAGTTGGAATTAAACTAACATTTATGTACTATAATATTATATTAGGCTTTTTATCAATGGATTATATATGTAGTTCATGTATCTTTAAAATAATCAGTCATGTCCAAATTGGCAATGGATTTATCAACCCTATTATGACAAAGGAGACTTTGAATCAGTCAAGCACCATGATTTCCACAACGCAAAAGCATTCTATTTATAAATACCTTGTTCTCATACTTGCTATAAGTAACAATTAGAGTATTGTAATGAAAACAAATAGGTGTACAGAATTACATTTATATCCGAGTAAAAGTTGACTTTAATTTTTCCACAATCATCTGTAAGTTTTCAATAAACCCAGAACTCAAAACATTTTTGACTGGTTCCAATGTTAACAAAACTGTAACTGCAAATCATGATTGTACCACCTAATCCATTTATTTGCCCACCAATTTCAAGACCAAGATTCCAGCCCCTTCTATTTTCATCTCTTTGTTAAATCCCACGTCAAGGCGGTCTAACGCATAAATCCTGACGTCTGACCGATTTTACGACCTCGCCATATTTCTTCTACCAACCATACGTTAGTCACACCATCGGACCTTTCTCCGGATCCCTTTTACGTGGCAGGTGCAGCAACGTGTACTGGCGTACACGTGAGAACAGGTGCAGGGACACGAGTCCATTCTTAGGTACGGAAAAGGTACACGCGTGGCACGATTTCGTCGTGGCTTGTAGGGGACCAGATAAATGGCTGTTGGCTCACGAATCTGGCCAAAAGTCAATTTTTCAAGTGTAAAACTGCGTTTTGCTATTATGACACATTTGCTACATACGTTTCAACGCATCAAACGTAACGTGAAATTTTGAAATATAATAATCGATTACCGAGGTATAGGTAATCGAAGTTGGCTAAATTCAGTGCTCTAATGTCTTTAGATTTGTAGCATGTTTGATATATCGGCACATCTTGCACCGAAAAAATACGTTTCAAATATTTTTCCCATAAACTACATTCTATAGACTTTGTAATTCGATAATGCAAAGTAGCTTGGAATTAACTCGTGTAACTCTCGTTCCAAGATACCATAATTCTTATCGATACTATCGGCTAAAGGATTAGAGAAACAGTTGTGTTATTCGAGATTCCACTTACAAGGAGAGTGCAAGTCTTTCGGGTCACTGATTTAATTGAAACTTTGCAGGATTGTAGATATCGGCATGCAGTTCAAGAAAATATAACCGCAACTACTCAGTATCTCAATTTTGAAATATTTACGATTAAAGTTTTATTATTTCTTTAACCGTTTGACTACGGCAGAGTTTGAAACGCACCGGTCGTGCCACACGGGTAGGAATTCATTTACAATGTCCGCCGAGAACGGCAAAATTTTGGGTAGAGATGCGCCCTCCGTGTCAGAAAAGCAAACTGTATTGAGCGCTTATATGCGCCCTCCGTGTCGGAAAATCAAACTGTGTTGAGCGCTTATATGCGCCCCCCGTGTCACAAAAGCAAACTGTGTTGAGCGCTTATATGTGCCTTCCGTGTCACAAAAGCAAAATTTCTGAGCGCGTATATGCGCCCACAGTAGCCAAGGGGTTAACTACAAATTTATTTACAATGATTTTTAAGTGGCGTTGTGGCTTAACGACGACAACCGAATTCCTATGATGGAGGATGGAGAACTTCACGAGACTTTACTATAACACGAGTTGTACCACGTAAAGGGACATCTCGGATGTAATATCGAGCAAAAAAATTTTTCGAAAATTTGCGAGCTTGGAAAATCTTCAAATTTGAAAATAAGAGACAGACATTCTACGTAAATGAAGCTGCTGATGTTATTTTCCACTTTGGATTGATTCCTTTTGACTTGTTCTGTTAGAAAACAGATAAAATGTATTAGAGTTTTTAGGGGATCTCTTTTTTCTCAAGTTTTTAACTCCTTTTTTTCATATTTACACAGAATAGATGATAACATGATCTCACAAAATTTGTCAAAAAAAGTTGTTAGAAGGAATTACAGTGTATGAAAATTTCAAGAAAGAAGACAACTGAAGATTTCTCATGCTCAAAAAGTAGTAGAAATGCTTCACATACATGCATCACGAAAATTTATATTCTAAAAGCATAAACATAATTAGAACTTGTAAAAAGTTTATAAATTATTATATTTATCATTAAAAACAAATTGTGCACAATGTAAATTTATAATAAAAGTAAGAAAATTAATAAATTATTGGCTATTACATGAACTTATGACGTGTTTACGTTAAAATATGCCTACAATTTGCAAAAAGTTTATAAACTATTACACTGATTGTTAATGACAATTTAATATTGTTAATAATAATTTAACATTGTTAATAACAAATTATTTACAATGTAAATTTATGATAAAAGTGAAAAAATTAATAAATTATTGGTTATTACTTGAACTTATGACGAATTTATATTAAAATGTAGAAATAATTTACAAAAAGTTTATAAAATGTTACACCGATTGTTAATAACAAATTAATATTGCTATTAACAAATTGCTCGTAACGTATATTTATAATAAAAGTGAAAAAATTAATAAATTATTGACTATGAGTGCGGAAAATTAATAATTAATAAAATCCGTGAAGTTCGAAAATTTCCGATTGGGGTGGGGGATTCGGCCGATCGGCGGCTATATAAAGGGCGACGCGACGTTGGATAAGTCATTTGTCAGTTCGACTTCGCGAGTGTAACACCTAAATTTTTCCGTGTGCGCGAGGGGTGGGGGTCCGAACTGAGGTTGGGACTAGCCACCCCAGCCTCAGCCCACCCCATTAATCCATTTAATAATTTTTTTTTGTTTTCAGGTATTAATAATTTTTTTTTTGTTTTCAGACGTTAATTATTTTATTTTTTTCAGGTTTTAATTATTTTTTTCATTTTTCAGATTTTATTTATCGTTTCTATTTATCTTGTTGTTAGTTTGTTTATTTCTCATCGTTGGGTTGTTTATGTCCCATAAGAGGTTGGGGTGGTCCACTCCATCCACACCCCACCTCTTAAATAATTTAATAATTTCTTTTCAGATTTTAATAATTTTCCTATTTTCAGATTTTTGTTTGGTTTTCTATTTATATTTATTTAATCATTCGAATATTTCGTATAATATTCGAATGTTTTCGTCGTTGCTTTGTTTATGTCTCATCGGTGGGATGTATATATCTCATCGTGGGGTTGTTCATTCCATTTGATTCATCTTTGTGATTTATGTTTGCTTCGCATTTATTATGTTTTACTAATGTGTTACTAATCAGTTTGTTTGCAGCTTTCAGGTTATTCAAAATATGGTTTGACGCCGCGGGATGCGTGCGTTTAGACCTAAGTAGTTGTAAGCAGTTATAAGATAGATCCATAGACTAAGTATTATGTGCGCGCTATCTGTACAAAGGTAAGCTACCTAATTTGGAGCGAAATTTATATATTCTCTATCATTATCTCATCCATCTCGTTTCCCAAATAGAACATAATTGTTCTCGCGATAATCGCGATCGTTCGTAAGTGCCGACTAGCCTACGCGATGTGCTTTCATGTACTGGATAAGTACATGCTTCGTAAGTCATCCTCACGACTCGTCTCCGACACTCATTACCAGTCACTGTCAATCTCGTCATGCATCGGGTTCCAGGGAGACCCCCTCGGATCAGTGCGTCTTCTGACCTCGACGGGGCGGTCCGCTGCCTAAGTCGTACGCGACTTGGGCTCGGGCACATGCTGGCTGACGGACTAGTACCATCTACGGTTAGACCACAGGGATGATTAAGTTCTACCCCGTGTGGCTGGGATGCGAAGTGTCTGTCTTGGCCGGCAACCGCCCAGCAGGGCCCTCGCGTTGACACTAGAAGTTTCATTGGTTCAGGGACTATCCTTGGTCCACGTGTAAGTCTTGGCGAGTGCGACAGTGACTGGAATTGAGCTAGGCCCGATCGGGAGGGTGCCGAGGTATGAAGTTATCTCTGTACACGGGAGTACATCGCCTAGGCTAGTCGGTCTTTCGAATAATCGCGAACTCGTTCGGGCGCGTCGCGATTTTCTATTAGCTCGCGTGTTTGATATTTCATTCCCTATTTTTATGGGAACTTGAAAATATCTTAGCGTTGCGACAGTAGAGTTTCAGTATACCGAACCGAAACCCCTTTTGTAAGACACGAAATATAATAAAGTGTCAGTAGAGTCATTTTAACTTAATTCGCTCCAAGTTAGATTAGGGTACCTTTGATACAGGTAGCGCCAGCAGGCTGCGCCACTAGGGCGCATGTCGGGTCTCGATGCGTAGCCACCTCCACGTGGTGAGACCTGGTAATTGGAATCGTTTTCCAAAGAAAAATCTTTGGAAAATGATTCCAAGCCGAGAGCTACGCATGCACTGTTATATAAATTAAGATAGATTGAGATGTAAAGATAGATTGTAAATTTAGCCTTCATTTTTACTGCGTGAAACATCATCGATGTTATCAATCAAATATTCTCTTATATATCTGTCCGCCATTTTGTTTTTGTTTTACTTTGGGCTTGCAATTCGTAATCAGCAACCCCCTAAGTCCAAAGACACCAATTTTTGTACAAATCAGAAGATGTCTTCGTATTTTAGCCAGCTTTGCAGCGAAATTCCCCACAGTACGGCGTTTCGCAAATAAACCGGAAATGCTGGCCCGCCTTGTAACTTGAGAGCAGTTCCGGCATATAGTCCGAAGACCGAGTGTACAACGTATTCATAGAGCTGCCAGAAGTTTTATTTGAGTCGGAGTTTACGATATGAACTACGACGTTTGTTGTTCTTCAGAGTTTTATTATTTGGTTTATTTATTTAAACGAATTTGTTAGTTATTTTTATTTATTATGATATTTATTAGTTATTGTTCATTGTGTATTATTTATTTGCTTAATTTATTTATTTTGAAATTAATTTATTATATGTATTGTGAATTTTATTATTGGAGATAATGTTGTAAATTTAATTTTTACTTAACAAGTTTGTCTCTTTTGTTAGAAGGCACTAGATTATTTTATACTGAGATTGTTATTATCTTTGGATTATGGATTGATGACATGAGCAATACTGGGTGTATGGAATAATAGTGACTTAAGGCAAAATTAATGATCTGTATTGGGATAGAGATTTGAAATGAGACTTGAATTAAGATTGACCTTTATCATAACTGAGATTGACTTACATGCTATGTGCATTATGTCTAGGTACTATTATAGGTCAGGAGCTCTGGTGTTAATTACCTGTGCCTAGCATATTGGTGGTATATTTAGACTTGAGAATAGAGGAGTGATAAGACATGAATGAAGATACTAAAATACACCTTGGAATTTCATCAGTTTTTTGGTCTGGACAATAGAATTGCCTAATTTATTGGAAGACTTTGATGAAATACTTCACTCTTCCATTATTTTGGAGCTATATTCTGTCAATTACTATATTTTGTTACTCTTGTATAATTCAGTATAATTTATAGTATATGTAATCATTTATTATATAGTATTATTCACTATATTCTGTAAATAGGAGTATGAATTTATTGTTTTAATTGGACTAATAATTTAGAATTATAACTCTTGTCAGCTTCTATTATTATAGCTATCTTTTCATAAGCTCAAGTTTCTTGTTAAAAATTTAATCCCTGGGTTGGGGATTATAAGTATTTCCTGTTTTGGAACTTCAATCTTCAATCTGTTTATAATTTAATTTATAATCTACTTTGTAAACTATGTGGAAGCTTTAAGAAGTTTCAAGCTAAACAGATATTAGCTAAGATAAGATTGGTAAAGTCTAGTAATTTGTGGAAGATTGGTACAGTAAACTGACACAGTTTGAAGTTTCCTATGGAGCATACTTGAGGGAAAAAGAAGTAATGAATTTTAAGAATGTATCAGAACGAAACAACATCCAAGTAAAAAAAGAACTATCAAAAATGCCACAGGCAAAAGATGCTTCGAAAATGGAAAGAAATATATACTTTAAAAATAAAATAATTGCTCGAATTTCAAATAATAATAACAAAACGTAAACTTAAACTATCTACAACTCGTTATAATTTTCTACAATATATAAATATATAATAATAATAACGGAAACAAAAAATATAATTGGCGAAATAAATTGTACATAACTGTTAGGATTACGCTCACAGTCCAATGGATTTCAATTATCGTAAGAGAAACACGTCGTTAAAATGACGGGATTGCGCAGCCAGGCTGCGCAAACAAACCTTTGCTTCTTTAATTAACGAATGGAACGTTCGAGCTTTGCAACACACTTTAGAAATGAATTATTGAATTCATGGAAAGAAGCACATTGCAATCCATTAAATACAGGTCTGAAACTCGTAATTAGGGACGTTGGAACAAGTCTGACAGAAGAAACCTAGGCTCATGAAGTTACCAAGCTAGAGCCAATGTTAGTAGGAGTTTTTATGAAATTCTCCGACATTCCTGACTAGTTCGAAGTTTAACGATCTGTATTTCACAACGAGAAACCTACGCATAATTTATCAGGAGCATACACAATTGATGTATGAAACCGGCTACTTTCTACAAAAAAAAAAATTATTAAAGCACTAAATAATTTATCAATAATAAACTATGCTTCGTAGATGATATTTTATAAAGATCAATATATAAGAACATATAGAAATAAAATTTATATATGTATTCATCGAAACGATTGATAATAAGACTTACATAACCTTACAAACGACTTACATTCTTTCCCTGTAACAGTCTCTGTATACAGTTCTGGGTACAGCTACATCAATGGCTGCCGCCAATTACCGCTTTAATTTACTGCATCGCTATATCAATTCCATCAAGCATACACAGGCCACTGCAATTAGTACTGTGGAGAAAAGAAAAAGAAAAGAACGAAAACGAGAACAGCTTTTCGGCCAAACTATAAACGAGCACTTAACCTTACCTTTCACCAAGTACAATGTTCGTATAATAACGCTATTTTCCACGTATCTTTCGCACAATACGAAACGAAGCCCTCCTATTCCGTCTTCTATTTTCAATAACCTCATCCCACTCGCCGATCGATAGCATCTCGTCGGAGTCCGCCTAAAAACACCGGCAACGACCTTCTTTTTCTCCCTCTCGCACAAAAAAGTATTCGTGTCAGTCGTCGACGCAGCATACACGCGCGGAAGAGAAAGGTTTTAACGAGCGTAGGCACTCGTGGTCGAGCACGAAACAACCGACACTTTGCTTTCGCTTTGCACGAAAATCAAGCCGAGGATTAACGGCGCGCGTAACACGAATACTTCCGCGACGGCGTCATCGTCCGTGACGGTGTCGTTCGAATAAGCCGACTGTCACACTTCGGCCTGATAGCCGACGACTTTATTCCATTCGCGAGTAAGAGCTTAATCTCGGCGTCCCGTGAGAAACGATCGCACTTCGCACGTGTACATCGGACGCGTTCGACTAGTTCGTGCATTTGCCACACGGTATGGAAGAGCAACGATCGAAGAGAAGAACGAAATATCGGGTCACGTGACTTTGTAATCTCCCGCGCGATTTCTGACGGATACGGGTCCAAGAAAGCAAGCGTCTTTAAAGCGGTTGAGGTTAGAAAACTTCGGCAGAATCGAGATTGGAGATTATAATTAATTTTGAAGAGATTATTGGTTTGCTTGATACATTAAATTACTGCAAAAATATCAGAAGATTACGTGGAGGAATTAATGCCACAAATCTGTAGAACTATCGACATATTCTGTTAATAATTGTCTTATATGTAGCGGTTTGCAATAATTTTGATTATTTATGAATATGAATATGTAAAATATATAGTTTAATAAATTATGTAGTAAATTATGTATGTAAATAATTTAGTACTATACGTAGATATTATTTTAGGAATATTAATTTGTTTCTCAGCAATGCATATGCAGATAATGTTTCGGTTAAATGTTACAGATTCCACACTGTTTTATCTATTATGGTATGCAGTGTACAAGTCGTACCGTGTACCACAATTATTAAAGGGGATATACTAAAAAGGATAAGTAGATATTTAAAACGATGTCACGTGAATCGTGTCACATAAGTGAAATGATTTCACTATGGAATATCAGTCTGGTTAAGTGATTACCGTTACGTCTCTGTGAAATTCATTTGTCACATATGTAGGACACGTAGCAATGAGCATATTAAATAACAATATAAATAGAGCATTTTCAACTCCAAGTAAAACTACTTTGATTTACTCGTAAAACGTTTGAAACTATTTTATTTCAAGACGATTATACGATTTGGCACGTGAATATATACAGGTATAAAAAGAGGATGGAATAAAAATAGAGCAAGTGATGAGATTGGAAGATCAAAAGGAAAAGAAACAAACGGCGAAGAGTCGTCTAAAGGGAAGATTTGATGACGCAAATGGGTAACATTTCTAAATGCTGACTTCAAACTCAGAAAAAATATGCACAGAATTGGAAAATTATCAAGTAATAATTTTTTGAAGGATCAAAATAAAAGAAAAGATCTGAATTATTTTTCTTCAGGTAAATATCAGCACTCCTAAAATTTTCTGCACAAATTGTAATGAACTAAATTTTGTTTATTTGTATCTAGCTGGAGTAAATCTAGAATAGTGTCTATAGGCATCTAACTGACACTTTCTACAAAGCTTTCGAACACGTGCATATTCTTTACGCTAGATTTCCTCTAGGTTATCTACGATTGGTGTCATGATTGTCACCTTCCTCGAGGGATGAAATAACTAGTTCACCACGACTGAAAGAGATACAAACCGTCGAGGTGCAATCAACTATGGCCTTTGTCACGCTAGAACGTTTAAGGCCTTTATATATTCAATCGATTGTTTTTACGAGTTAACAACTGCGAAATGGTATATGCAAAAATTAGTATATCAATGATTACTTTAAATATACATATTTAAATAAATATGTACTTTAAATATTAGTATTTTATATTTATTTATAAATACTTTGTAAATTATGGTTCATAAATTTTTTAAGATTCACGTATCTTTTATAATAGAGTATCAAGAAATCTTTATCCAAGTAGAGATTTTTTTAGGAGATGATAGGGACATAATGCAAACTTTACAATATAGGGGAAAAATTACAATTATCGTATGATATAATTTAATCTAACATCTTTACCCATAAAAATTATTTTTGTATTATGCGTTGGTTGAAAAATTTTGTAACAGTTGTGTTTTCAAAGGAAGTTTTGAGAGTTTAAAGGTAAACTCTGACTTTTTAAATGAAAAGGTACAATTTTCAATTTTTATGACAAAGGTCAAGAAGACATTCTGAAAATTTATTAATAATCATTGATCGAGAATTCGATATTTAATGAAATATTTCATCTCGTTCAGCAAAAATTCTCTCGACATGCTGGATTGGAAATTTAATATCAGTAGAAAATAAACCAATAACCGACGAAAAGTATTTTATTAACTATTACATTTTTCACCAGTTATTAATCCTGCATTTTATTGAGAGATCCTTTCGACCTTTGTCTAAAGCTAAAGTTCACCTTTAACCTTTCAAAATCCCACCTACCAAATGGGAACATATGTTACATTTCTTCAGAACTATATTGTTCATATAATGTTCATATAATTGATAGTCGATAATAATTTTCTAACCTTTGCATGATTTAGGAGCTATTCAGGCGTGCTGGATAGGTAGTTTATCGTGTATAATCCACGTACAATCCACTTATACGACTAGCATAATGGGGAACCTATCCTTTGTATCTATGGATATGCTACACATTCTCAAAAATTCAGAATAGAGAAAGATAATCAAAAAGAGGAGAATTGTACTAGGATCAAAGCAGCATCGATAACCATAATGCAAGACTCGATATTTGACATAAACTATTCAATATTGCTATTCACATAACACTCATGTGAAATGAAATGTGAAATATATTTGAAATATTGTTTGAACCTTGCATTACTAATATATTTATTGTACATTTATAAATATAATTTCATTATATTAAAAATATTAAGAATATACTATATTATAGAAGTAGAATTAATATTAAGTTAGAAAATACTAGTAATTTTCTTTAAAATAAAAATGATATTTACTAAATTTTAATGTATAATTCTTTATTATTTTAAAGGTAGTTTGTAATTATAATTAATTTATCAAGATTATTCAATGCATTAAGGATAATGCTCCTATAATATTAGTATGTTCATTGTATAATTCATATAATATTTTAAAATATATATTTATATATAAATATATATAGTAAATACATATTGAAAATGTGGAATATTTAGAATATGCAAATGTCATATGGTCTAAAAAGTAGAGTCAGATTGCATGAGCTTGGCATAAACTATTCAGTAGTATAGTCCAGTATAACGCTGCCATAGTATAGATTGTGCTTGGGATATTATTTGAGTGTTTTAATATCAGTTAATATATCTACATACTCATAAACGTGATTACATCTTTACACGTAGGATATATAACGCGAAATTTTATTATATTTAAGATATAGACCATTTAGAGCACACTGTTGTTACGACATGGACTAAAAAGTAGAGCTGGATCGCAAAGGTTAATGCTAACCGTGAGACCTGAGTATAACAAGTGTTAACCACTTGTGCTAGAGTGATGTACCACGTATATCGTAGCTTCCCATCAGCTACACTTGGAAACAACGTGCTGTGCACTCTATTTGTTTTCGCAAAGCGTTATGTTCCCTGTGAAATTAGCGGCCCTTAAACTTTAATGACTATGAAGATGTAGAGATAGGGCGAAGTTAAATAAGCATTGCGTACACATAATCTACAAGATCTTAATCGATCAACATTTCATGTTGAGATATTAAATTTACCCTGTGAGGATAGCTTGAAGAAATAATAATCAATGAGCCTAGGTAAATGAACTGATATTTCACTTTGAAAACTAGCTCTTGGATTTCTTTATAGTCTGCTAGTTTATTTGCATTTTACTAGTGACATTAACACTTTGGTTAGTGTTAATCATTCATTCAACTAATGTTTTTGTTACATAGATCTAGTATAAGAATGTGTTACTATTGTAGTTTTGGTACTTTATCACTTTATGTTGTTGGTAATCACTTTATGTTGGGTTGTAATAATTTGTAATTTAATATTGTAATAATTTTGATTTATTGTAATAATTAAGAAAAAACAGGTCCTGATATTTTATTAGAAATTTGAATGGCTGATTTGGTAATGATTAAAGGTGAGAGGATTGAGAAACTTTAATAAGTATAGAAGTATATTCTAGGGATTTTTAGAAAACAGGGCTGCATAAAAATCCCCATTATAAAAGTCAAAAATAGAAGTGTCAGAAACCCACAATGTTATTAAAAATAATTATAAAGTATCCAAAAGTATTACATAAATTTTTCTTTAAAGAAAAAAAAAAGGAGAAAATTGAATAGAATAGAAAAGAATGAAAGTAATTCTAACCAAGTATTAAATAAAATATCAGAAATAAACAGCTACCATTTGTTTTACTTTAACTTTATACCCAAATATAAAATATAATTTAACATAGCACCACCTATGTAACTAAATAAAAATATGCTAAATGGACTGAGTTAAACGTCATTGGAAATACGCCCTAAATCCCTTACACTGGCGCCAAAATCAGACCAAAGATCTGCCATTTAATACAACAAAACGTTTCTGAATTATTACTGCAAAGAAAGAAAACATTAAATAAAGTTGTCAGAAAATTGTGCAAAACGGGACGTAAAACTTTATTTACTTTGGTTCGAAACTTAATCCGTCCACGCGATTGCAAAACTATATCGCGAGGCACCGGAACAGGGCGCATATGTGTGCGTATATACGTGCAAGTCCAACACCGAGTCCTCCCGACTCGACTGCCGGTGTTCGTCGATCAATACGGCATGCCTGAGGAACAGAGAGATCAGACGTGAGAGAGAGAGAAAGAGAGACAGAGTATTGTTAAACCAGCGGATACCAGCACTAGGACCCGACACTTGAAATCGTCGATTTCGAACTCCTCTTCCGTGGCAACCGTCGCGCCGCCAAGCGGATCCACCGGCAAAATATCCACTACCACTTTCGAATGCACCGCCTGTCTGTTGTAGATCGACCGTTTAGCGCTTTGAATTCGAGCACAAAACCGACAGGCCGCTGGGGATACCCTTTTGGGGCAACGAATGTCAATTTTTTCGAATGTCCCGAGGTGAATTCGCTGGAATTCCATGGAGAGTACTATGAAACGACCATGGACGAATGAGAACGAACAGAGGACCGAGAAACGAAGGCGTTTATTCGTGAATTATTATTTTATCTTTTTTCCTTTGACTTTTTGTCTTGAAATCGTGCAAAGAGTTGGAAAAGTTTCTTTGTTACCTTCTTCATTTTTTTGCAGAATTTGCAGATCGTATATACAGATGTAAAGTAATTTCGATTTTTATGAACTCTTTTGTTTTGCGTGTCTATTTTTCGTAGATCGTAAAGAATTACTGAAAACAAAATGGTAACGAATTGTGTGGAATATCGTAGACTCGAGACAAAAGTAAATTACTACTGTGCGACGGACTTGAAATGTAAATGTACGTAAGTAATTCATAAGAGTAATTAAAATATCGTGTTCTTTTTATCTTGCATACTTGAAATGTTATTTGCACATGAAAACGCATTCGTGTTTATAGCCTTCTAATTGAAAAGGCTTTGGGCAGAAAAAGGATTCCACTTATCATTACGCGTAATTTCTACCTGAAAACTCTCTAAAAGCATCCACTCATATTTCTTTCTATTCCTTTAAAATTTTAACGTAATTACAATGCAACCAAACACATACATTTCTCTCATAACACCTTAGAATTGTAACAATTTTCCCCTCCAATTATCCAAAACTGCAAGATAAAATTGATTGATAATATCGACTTTATACGATTATATATGGAAAACTATATCGCATTACTATGATAATAGGAATAATAACTGTGTTATTAAAAACCAACAAATATTCGAGTCAAACACTTTGTATTCAGATACAAATAATAATATTCACATTCGTGACAGACGTCAAATACATTATGAGCAGCCATCTTTAATATTTGTCTTTATCGAATAAATCCCGAAATCACCGCACATAGCGCTGCAATCGCCCCATTCCTGCATGAATCGAAAGATCGCCTCACCCTAAGCGACATTGGCCGCTTCCTATGCCTCTCCCTCTATTCTTCCCAACAGGCAGAAAGCGCGTAGGGTTATCGACCCGTCGCCTCGCGGGTTGAATTCCCGTCTTTTCTTCTCCTTTTCCGCAAGATCTCGCTAGTGACACGTCCCTCCCGTCCAATCGTTGCCACTTCTTCCGCCAGGGGCAAATATGGCCGCCGTCAACGGATCGATGGCAGATCGACAAAGCGTCGCGAAAACGTTCGGGCTGTTCGCTTCGATCGGTGGTGGGAGCTTACGTAATCGTATCGACGGGAGCGAAGGTAAGCAGGAAACGAGGAGAACAAAAAGGGAAAAAGAGGGGTAACAAACGTACGGCTGGTGGCAGGGCGGTCGAAAAAGAGAAATAAGACGAGCTGGCAACGGGCCAGAGTCTAGAGGACGCCGTCGGGGCGCACTCCCAGAAAGAAAGAGAAGAAATATGGAGCAGAAATTAATGCTGCCTGGATCTGGATCCCTCTGGTCGATGCAGACAAGCGGAAAGGGGATGGAGGAGCGAAGAGAGAGGAAGTCGGGGAGCTCTTTTTCAGCTGCTAGCTGGTATGTTTCGTGTATCAACGTTGTGGATGTTAAAAGAACGCAAAAGAACAGTTTCTTCCATTGTTTATTCATGAGCGCTCGCGTGCAACTGTGTCGCCCATTACTCGCGCAGTAAAAACAAACCGGCAGGGCGTTATGTGACTAAGTAAATTGAGAAGCTATTTAGGAACGGGACGAGTGAATCGATTGCGGTTGTTTTATTGTGCAGGAAATTACACGGTCGTTGGAAAATGCCTGGTTTCGGGGTTTATAGGTTTCATTCTGTCGTCAGCCGGCTACTTATCGGGGATAAAGTTTGTAGCCCGGAAACGGATGCCTCGTCATTTTTATCGGGAAATTCCGCGAGCTCTCGAACGTTCGTTACGATACTTACGAACGAATTCAGGAAGATTGAATTTCGTGACACCTATCGGGAAACGTGATACGAAAAATCGAGGACGCGAGTTCGCTCGGCGTAATTATAAGCGTCGCTTAAAATACACGGACCACACCGAAGTGGCTCGATCCTCACGGTAGTGTGAAGCCTTATGCTAGAATGATAATTTCTTCTCGCTCTGTTTATAGCGTTCACCGACCATCGATCGATCGAGAACTGCGTGATGAACTAAAAACACGCTCCTTTTCCCTTCGATTCAATTTCCTTTGAACAACATTCCGCCGTCACTTTCGAGCCTACCAGCATATACCATCAATTCCTCATCGAGCGCTCTCTCTCTCTCTCTCTCTCTCTCTCTCTCTCTCTCTCTCTCTCTCTCTCTTCTCCGATAGAACCGTAAACGTAAAAAGAAAATGAAATATAGGGGAAGTGAACGGGTAGAAAATGGCGATTACACGCGCGTCAAAGAGCGTTGTTCGAATGCGTGAGGGCCGAGCGGGCGTTGTTCAGTGAAAGTTGTAAAAAGGACGAAGTGGGCTCGGTCTGATTATCCGAGTCTCACTGGCGCGTTCATAGGGGCGCCGCGATCGGCCGTGTAAATTGAAATAGCAGGGCTGGGCTAATTAGAACAAACGCTCGGCGTGGACGTTGAAACATCGTTTCGTTCGCGATTCGTTCGTGCGAGCGTGAAAAGTACGGCGGATTTCGAGAGGAAGAAAAACAGGTGAAAGTAAATGAGGTAAAGTAAATGAGACTCCACTCTGAGAGATGAATTCGAAATGAAAGTGCTTCCTTCAGTCATCGCGCATGCTGTCGCCGGCTGCACCGCGCATGCGCGGACACGGTTTACCACTGGGCACGGAACTTCGTTCACGCGGGATCAACATAGTCCGTGTCAGGGAATAATAATCGTTGGTTATCGAATGTCCCCTCGATAGAGAAGGACGGAAATGAGATTTGCAAATGCTTCGGGGTAAATACGGGATGCTGAGCGACGGGGAAAATGAATTTGGAACATTGCAGGGTTTCTCAATATTTTGTGGCCTGTGGTGGCCTTCTACATATTTTTATCTTCTATGGTCTACTTTGAATTAAAAATTTACCTATTATAAATATTAGTAGATCTATTAAATAAATACAGCATAATGTGTGTGATATGCATATTCAACTTATGGTTGTAATGAAAGTACTAGGATAGTGAGAATAAAAAGAATAAGAATGAATTAATGGAGAACAATAAATCAAAAGTTATATAAGCCATTAATTATATAGAAGAATGATAAAATGATGCAGTTCGTGTCAAAGGATATACTATCTTATTAAACGCGTGAAATTGCCGTAAATATCACACGCGATTAAAATTAATCGCGGAATAAAGCTACATTTATATTCAGCCTAGTGTATTTCTGTCACGTCTAACGAACGAAAAAGATAAGAAAAAGCTTCGAAAGTCGTGACGCGCGAGATATATAAAGACGGTTTCAAAGGCCAATAATTCTCTTCACTTGTCTCATCGTCAGGGAGCCCCATGAATCGAATGATCGACTGGGCACGCTCCCACGATGTACGCTCATCCACTGAATTGTCCCATGAAGCATAACCTTATAATTATCCGCCCTTATTAAAGGTGTACCTTTCTTTCTCAATTCACCAATTAACCCAATCTGTACACAACTGTGAAAACCGAACGCATGTCGCAAATAACTAATAATTTTTATTCGGTTAAAATTATATTATACGAATTTCATGGAATTGTATTTTTATGATAAATTTAAATAATAAATGTTGTCAAATTTAATTTCATCTGGCTTCGTGTTTTTAATCAAATGAAGAATTTCTATATGAATATTAATGAGGAAAATTATTTAACATTGTATGAATATTATAGAGATGTTATAGAATTGTATTTTCATAATGAAAACGTGAAAATTTTTAACAAGCTGATAACTAAAAAATTTAAATAATTAATTTCAAAATTAATAGTATGCTAAAATGAAGTACCAGTAATTTTGTATTAAATATTGTTATGAATATAATATTGAACATGAAATATTTTTATATATGTAATATTAAATATAATATTAATGTTATATTGTATAATTAATATAGAATACCAAGTGTTACATATTAAATATTGAAATATTATTTTACAAAAATTACAAAAAAATACAACACTCACGTTATGCAACATACATACAACACCCCAATTTTACACCCATACATCAATTTTATTATTCTTACAATTCAGCTTTAAAAAATCAATTTTTTTCTTTTTTTTCACATTTTTCTAAATTATATGCTTTCGAAAATGTTTATGCAAAAAGATTTATTTGAATTCGTAAAATTAGCAAAGTTATAGACCTTTAAAGTGCGGTGTACAGCCATTAAACGAAAACTTCAAATGCATTTTTCGCGAAACCATATTTTTTGAACTAACAGACGGGATATTTTGCGTTTTCGTTGACTGATTGACTCGAAATTTGGAGGAGAGCTTCACTGGACTTACCTTTATCACGTGAACCACGGATTTCAAGCACAAGGAAAATCAATATTTAAATTTCAAAATGCTGTCACTTTTTTCATTTTCAAAATTTCGCTGTCTTGGTGGTTCATGCAATAGCCGTATTTATACTAATCAAGATGCTTTTTAGTTTTTTCGTTTCAGATAACCAGATGATCCAGAATCGTGTCAGCAATTGGAGCCCATTTTTAAAAAGACAATTTACAACCTAAGGCTATATAGTTTCCACAATTTTCAACAATTTCATAAAACAAAAATTGGAAATATTCTCTAAATATAAATAAATTTGAGTGCGAAAACTGTATACTAAAATGTATCATAGTTTCCTTAGAAAAAAGTCCCAAAGAAGCCGATTTTTATTGATCGGATTACAAGAATGCACCGTCGATTGAAATATCCAAATTTATATGAAATAATCAAAAATCAAACCGGAAACGGTTTGTCTAACGCAAAACGAGATACAGGATACCTCTGCGCCATAGGCGTATTTACCCACGAACGTTTGGCAAAAGAGAGAATCGAATGACCGGCGATCGGTGTTGTTAAATGCAGCCGACCTTAACGATGCCAGCAAGACGAGCGCGACGAGAGTGCGCCGAGGTCGTCGCGGAGTAATTATATCAGGGGCTGTCCTCATCGTCGCTAGATCGATGCACCTATCTTTTTACGAGTGGCCGTAATAGAGTCCGCTGGCTGGCCGACGAAGTATATACCAGAGGAAACAAGACGTCGTCAACCGGCTCAAACGTTGTTACAGCCTCTGTCCATCGTCGACGACGACGTTCCTAACCCTTTCAGCCCCGAGCATAAAGACCTGTTCACACGTGACTCGCCTGAACAAAGCCCTGTGCTCGCTGATCCATGAATCTTGGCAATAAGTTATGTGATTTATTGGGTCTACATACTTGGGCCAATCTTATTTTACGTAACTACTAAAAGAAATCCGTGATTTATATTGTAGGATACCAAAAGAAATCGCGAATCGGCTATTGCCAACAGAAACAAATTGTAAACCGATCGATATCTTCTAGAAGCAAATCGAAAAGTTATTCTATATAACAAAATTAAGTTGCGTGACTCCTCTACGGGGAGGTGAAGCGTAGGTTAGGAAAGCATAAAAAGCGTGGTCCATGACAACCAAAACAGAGTCCTCAGAAATCGGTTGTGACCAGCACAAGCGTGAGTCGTTTGGTGTTGGAAAAAGAGTTTTAAAAGAGTGCGTCCTTGTGCGTTTTCATTTCGTTAGCTTGGTGTTCTTTTCCTAAGTTAAATCGGTTTACGAGTTTTGAGTTTGTGTTATCGTGTTCTTGTTCTTTCGATCATTTTCGGTGTCTCAAGACTAGTATTGGCCATCCTACAATATCATATAAACAATCTACTGGAAATGTTGGATGACTAACGATTCGTTGACACTTAGTCACTAGAAGAGCCTGGCTGATAAATGCAGACCAATTTCAGAATCCAAAAAGTGACTCAGTCCTACTTTCACTAAGGGCCAATGATCATCTTCACCTCACTAAAAACTAACATTATATGAGCACCCATAAAATTTGCGAAAAATCAGTTTCAGTTTCAGCTTTTTCCTCTCCGCTGACTTGTATTTTTCCAACGTAGCCTTGTTGCTAGAACCCGTATTGTATATTGAAATCCGGGTTCCAACAGTAATATAGAGTGTACAAAATGGTGGACATTGTTCTCAAAATAAAATATTCGGATTTGCGTAAAGATCGCCATTCGAGGTTTTCAAATTTCGCGGGATCGCAAATCGTAGTCGTAGTTACGCTCCGTCACCGCTGTGCCGCTGGTGGCGCTGACTACTGTGGAGTTGGTTACGTAAGCTTGGACGACTACGTATTAAGATTAGAGCTTATATATGAAATTCGTGAATTATAACGACTAAAGTGGTGTAATGGAAATAAATAAATGTATGTAATTACGTTCTCGTCTGAATAAAAACTAGTACCAATTTTGGTAAAAGGAACTGAATATCTTGAATAGTTCCTGAAATGAAGTTTTTCAGCTCTTTGGTAGCTTTATTATTAATCTTCTGCACTCGGTGATTTTTTCGTTACAGAAAAATAGTAATTCGAAAACTTTCTGCCATAAAATCGACGACATTTTTAAAATGGTAAATAAGAAATCGTATGCAAATTAAGAATTATTAGAACTATTTTACTTCGACATTCCACGCATAGTTGAGTAATTTTAAATTTGATATTTTAATTAACACCGATCTTGAAAATCTGATTAAATAGCGAATGAGAGTCGCCTCTCTAGTGCAAAGGGTTAATATAGTAATTTGTGCACTTGGTCCTAGGGATTAAATCAATTTATTTCGCCTCAAGAAATCTCCATATGCAATAGAAACTTAATATTTGCAATATTTATATTCAATATTAAAAATGAAAAATTTTGTATTTAATATTTAATATTTGCAAAGACTGTACGAATAGAATATTCTTCCAAAAATTTATTTTATTCGGTTAATAGTTAATGCTGTAGCTGAATTTGGCTTGACTCAGCGTTCCCTTCGCTATCAGTAAATTTGGCACCGATTAAAGGAGTTCAACCCGACTGGGTTCTACTGGTATACTGGTGGACCCTTTCCCACGGGCAGCCAAGCGCTCAGGCTAAGCAACATTAACCCCTTAACGCTCGCAAGGTTATGACTAGCTGTCCCATACGTGTACGCTCGCGTCTCGCACGAATAGACGTTGATACGTTTCATCTCGGTGAAACGCTTAATCTCTCTGCTAACATAAACAATAGCTGGTGTCCCTTATCGAGTTTCGCAGGAAAAGATCTAATTACATCGTGTCATAAACTACTCGGATTTTTTATAATTGCTTAATAATATTTGCAAGGACTGAGAAAGTGCATTCGAGTTTAAAATTAGCTCACGTCGTTGTCCTCTGAGCGACCTCTATAACTACACAGCTTCCCGGCGCGACATCTGTCACGTGTCGGCGACACTAAGCGTACCAATCCGTGTTTACAAAACAAAATTAGTTCTACTGACACAGCGAAACCTCTATTATCCTTCGTAACCACTACCCGAACGTTATACTATTCGAATATTTTGCTAGCTAAGCATTCTACCGTGATATAGGTTATGATATATCGAGGTCGTGAAACGAGTCCGAAGTTACAGTAAACATGTTTGGAGTGTCGGATAACTGACGGAAATATAAACAGATACAAATTTGAAACTTTGGTCAGGGCCGTAGAGAGAAATATTTTACCCGATGTCAATCTATTTTATGTGATAATATTTTTGTATAATAATTTCTACGATATTGTTACAATTCTTTTGTTCATAAATAAAATAATATTAGTTGAACTCTAAAATACAAATTTGTTCCAATTTATTTTATTTTTAACGGCGACTAAAATATCATATAATAGATACTAATATGTAAAAAAATTCGATTGACGTTTAATAAATAACGTTTTGACAATAGATCTATGTAAACGACAAGAATATTTAATAAAACAAAAGAAAAAAAAATGTAGGTTCAATGACGCCATCTATTCAGAGTGTGCACAGCGTTAATTTTAACAAATTTCGAGCTTCTTAATAACTAGAATTTCTAAAATATTTCGAAGTCGATTGTAAAAATATTTAAAAAAAGAAAATCCCTATTCGAAAATTTAAAGATGGCCTTCACAAAAATTTTCAAGATCATTATGAGATCAAACAATGTTTATCGTAATACATCTGATAACATTCATCTGAAATATATTTACACGTTTCCAGTGTGTTCCAAATGGAACACTGTATATAGAGTGTAATATGAGATATTATATCATTTAAACGGGTGATGCTTAACTAGAATAGTTCAACTATTGGACGGAGGATGGCAGGCGAAATCGGTGAGAGAATCAACTGCTGATCCGTCAGAGATCACTTCGTGTGTTCTTAGCCTAAATTCGCGAGTTCGTTCACAGTCGACCTGATTATATCGACGACGGGCCACAGAGCTCTCGAGGGCTGTTCACCGTCGGATCTAGGTGGCCGTGTCGCGCGATAATGCCTGTTCGCGTGGTGCATTGTGCCGTGATCGAGACCACGTTCGAAAGCCGCATGGCGGACGGTCAGTGAGACAGCACAGCAGTGCCATCTTTCATACCCCATGCTGAAACAGTCGGAATGGTCGTTTTGCTCGACCATCGGACTATAGCAAAGTTTTCTCTATCGTAATTTAATAATAAATTTATTTCCGTATAATAAATATGATTTAATGATAAATATACTGTTATATATTTTACATATAATTTAATAAATATAGTAAAATTTGTACTATCCAACAATTGCAAAAATAAAATCTACAGAATTGAATGCTAAATTTTTGATATGATTTTATACGAGAAATGTTGTGGATATTATAGAATATTTTTCTGAGAACTTTTTCTCAAGGTCACCGATATTTTTTTACAAGAAAGAATATATCTTTGCATTGTATCTCCGACTGGGTGTTACATAATGCATGGAAGCATGCATGAGTTATCTACCTTAAGGTGATCTTGATCACCAGAAATCTGATCAAATTCCAAGACACTACATCAGTGATTTTCAACCTGTATATCTAAAATCTTTTCGATTATAAAATACCAATAATGCATTAATTTCGTGTTTCTTTTTACGTGTCATTTGTAATTGCATCAATTCTACAATACTTGTGTGAAAACAGGAATTTAGTATAAACGTTTTAACGTGAGTGACCATTGTCAGGAAAAGATGCTCAAACGTCTATAAAGCACATCTTTTCTTTGTCACTATTTTTATTTTAAGCGTAGATATAACTATATTTTTATCTCAATATAAGACAAAATTAACATTGCTAAATACAGGTAAAAATTTTCAATAAATTCAGTAACAAAAAGTTTGGAAACTTCCAGTGTTAATTTTAATATCGAACAGTGGTATATGTACATATATACTAAGGCTGAAGGACATATAGCTGAACACCAACTCAAAAGGTAAACACAGTGCTAATATCACCACCCAATATTAAAAAGCTATTCTTAGCGTGTCAAAACTTTTCCCCGTATTTTGTAAAATTACATATATATATATGTTACAGTATACTTGAATATACTATTCTTTTGTCAGGGGATATTTAATGTCAATTAATATATAATTGATTATATATATTATATAATATTATTACTATTATTAATTATCAATTAATATCAAAATATTA